>NC_090324.1:71284237-71570890 GCF_040869045.1 Eurosta solidaginis | reverse complement strand
CATTCATACGCTTACCGCTCCCCACAACGAACACCTACACAGATACATTTGGTTCGTGCCTTGACCGCTCACACTGATGCATTCACAGGCTCATAGCCTTGCACAAACACACATCCACATACATAACACCGAACAGAACAAACACATAGTTATATATCATTCGTCAAGGCTGCTAGGTTGTTAGCAACATGGTGAAATTTTGCTTAGTATAACAACATAATGCCAAGCGCAACATCTTCTTTCCGTTGCAACATTGTGTTCACTATAGGTACAATGTTGTCAATGTTAATGTTATTATGTTAATATTATTTTAATGGCAACATTGCGGCTAAGGCACGGCCCTTGACACAAAACACATAGACGCATATACACTCCGCCACTCATTGAAGCCAGTATGGAGACAGGCTGTCGTTACAGGCTCGCAACCGCCGATGGTGCCTGCACTATGGAGCGTGTGCGTAGAAAATTCAAACGCAGCCTGTTAAGTATTATTTTCCGCGTCCAACGTGTGGCCTCGACCCACGACTCAATGCCGTGCCTATTTTTTTTCACGCCTTTAAACTTTTGTTCTGTTTACTTACAAACTCAATCACTGGGCTAATGCTACTACTTAAACGTATATCACAGATACTACTCTACATATCTAATAGTAAATAAAATATCACAGATAAAATAAATTAAAAAAAAATAAAATAAAATATCACAGTTAGCAGAACAAAAAACAAAAAAATTATAAAATAAAATATCACAGATGGCAAAAAAAATGTATAAAAAAAAATATCACAGATCAAATAGTCAAGTAGGTAAAATAAATAAATAAATAAAATAAAAAAAATAAATAAATAAATGCAAAAATAATCAAATAAATAAAAAGGTCAAAAAAAAAAATAAAAATAATTTAATAATAGTAAAAAAAAAAAAAATAAAAATAATTAATAAATCCAATACGTCGATAAATAAATAAATAACATAGAACAAGAGTACTAGCACTACGAAAAACATTAAACTATTTTTCAAAAATGTCTTTAGCATGGTATACGCCGATCATTTTCCCACTACTATCGTACATTGAATTACCTATAGAATTAAGTACGATACATTTTACTTGTTTCGGAGCTAGCTTGGCGTTGTAGTTATCGACCTGGGAACTTTGCTTAAAGTTTCGGCGATATACCACTTGTCCAATTTGAAACTTAGCATCCGTACTCCTAGTGTCATATACCTTTTGGCTTCTTTCATGGGCCAACTTCAGCTCTTTCATAATTTTGTTCCGAATTAGTTGCAGTTTATCACCTGAGGCCTCTACCTCGCAATCCACATCCTTCACCGCTGCCAGCTTTCGGTATAGCTCATATAATGCAGCATGCTGTATCATAGGCATACCGAAAGTGGCGTGGGTAGTACGGCGACATGTTGATTGCTGAATGTGTAACGCTGCGGAGTGCAAATGCGGCATCACTGACGCATTTGTCCCAATTTTTTTGATTTTCCTTTATAAAGGATCTAATGATCTGCAGAACAGATCTATTCACCCTCTCTGCAGCGTTACCCTGTGGCGAATAAATGGCCGTTTTTATGTGTTTGGTGCCATACTTTTCTAAAAAGTTGTTGAAGATCTCAGATACAAACTGTTTTCCGTTGTCCGAATGGACATATTCGGGCACGCCGAATATGTGGAAAACATCCCTCTCTAAATATTTTACGACTTCAGCTGAAGTTGCCCTTCTCATCGGTTTTAAAAACACAAACTTCGAGAAATGGTCAAGACAAACAAAGACATATACATTACCATCTACAGTACGCGGATACGGACCCATAAAATCTATGAATAAGCGTTGGAAAGGTCGTTCTGTTAGCTTCTGTTTACCCATCAGTGGCTGTTTGTAGACATTTTGAGTTTTGTTAGTTTTGCAGGTTTCGCAGTCTTTTACATGTGCGCATACGTCGATGACCATTCCTGGCCAATAATATTTTTGACGTAATCGGGATAGCGTTTTGTGTATACCGCCATGCCCAGCAGACGGTGAGCTATGAGACGACTCTACCAGCCCCGGTCGCAACTCCGACGGAACCAAGAGCTTCCAGGTCTGGTCCGCTAGAAGATCATCCCCCCTGTTGAATTGCGTCCGTTTGTAAACGTAACCGTCCGATAAACACAAATCCGGTAACTTGTCTTTGTTCTCGGTCACCGTCTTTTTCAACTCCGTATACTCCTCCGACTCGAAGCACGGTGACTCGAGACACACGTCTATGGCTCGGTCATTCGTCTGTATTTCGTCCATCTGCATTCGTGAGAGTGTGTCGGGAACCACGTTTTGCTCACCTTTTCGATGTTGGATATCGAAATCATAACCCTGGAGTTTCAAACTCCACCTTGCCAACCTCCCAGAAAGATCATTCTGATTCATGAGCCATTTGAGGCTGGCATGATCAGTTATGATGGTGAACGGGGTTCCTTCTACATAAGGTCGGAATCTTTTAACACTCACGATCGCAGCATAGCATTCTAGTTCTGTTATGCTGTAGTTATTCTGCGCTTTATTTAGTTTTGCCGAAACGTAGGCAATCGGTCTTTCGTTCTGGTCATCGTCCAACTGAAACAAAACCCCTCCCACTCCGTCCGTTGATGCATCACATTGAATATAAAAACGACGCTTAAGGTCAGGATGTGTGAGCACCGGTGCCGAAACTAAACTCTGCTTTAAAATTTCAAATGATTTTATTGCTTCTTCCTTCATTGCAAATTTTTGATTTTGTCTTTTTTGAGGCAGTCGTGCAACGGGGCTGCAATAGTCGCATAGTTCTGTATGAAACGTCGGTACCAGCCCGACATACCCAGGAACCGTCGTAGTTGCTTCGGGGTTTTCGGAACTTGAAAGTCCCTCACAGCCACCACTTTGTTGGCGTCTGTCCTAATACATGCATCCCCGACTACGTATCCTAAATAGCGAACCTCTTTAAAACAAAACTTGCTCTTTTCTACATTTATAGTTAACTTATCCTCACGAAGACACCGAGCGACCTTTTCCAATAAACACATATGGGACTCGAAATCTACAGAACAAACTAACAAATCGTCAAGATAAACAAAAACACATTCACGATAAGCGGCCGGAATGACCTTGTCCATGAGACGACACATTCTTTGTGCTGTATTGCACAACCCGAAAGGCATGACGGTAAATTGGTAAAGGGGTCGGCCAGGGACAGTAAAAGCAGTATTTTCTCTTGACTTCTTCTCCAGAGGAATCTGCCAGAAAGCGTCCTTCAAATCTATCGCGGAAATAAATCGTGTATTTTGTAGTCGGCTGAGGATTCCATCAATGTGGGGTAAGGGGTAGGCATCCTTAATTGTTCGTTCGTTGACTTTGCGAGCGTCAAGGCACAAGCGGTTCTTCGTCCCTTTTATTACCAGCGATACCGGCGAATTCTAGCTGCTGTTGGACTCCTCGATGACTCCCATGTCCAACATTCGATCTAACTCTGCGTATATGAGTTTTTGAATAGCTGGTGAAATCGGGTAATGGCGCTGCTTTACTGGCAGATTCTCTTCAACCACCTCGATGACGTGTTCCTCCGTATCTATTTGGCCTAACCCTAATACCGCGAAGGACGGGAATTGGGCTTTTACATGCTCCAACCTATTATTTTGCTCCGGCGTTAAAACGTGCTGCACAGCATTGTAAGACAAGTCACCCTCGGCGGGCACGAGTTCCGCCACACTGGCACCATTCACACTACCACTCACACCCTTACTCACAACACTCATACCGAAAGCCTGCCAAAAATCTATCCCAAAATATACTTCCTGTTGCAGATCAGGAACTATCAAAAATTCTAATTCCCTGGTCGTATTATCCCACTCGACTGGTAACTTTATGATCCCTACCACGGCGGTTTCCTCCCCGCTCGCGGTTCGGATATTTTGGCCCTTGATTGGCACAACCAAGGCTTCCTTTTCCCGAAGGAATGCAGCTGAGTCTTTGCCTAAGCAGCTGGCGCTCGCCCCTGAGTCCAAGAGAGCCAATACTTCCTGACCTCCTATAGTGGTTTTTGCAAAAAATCTATTATCACCTTTCACGGTGACTATGGTGGCAATTATTTTACTTTTCAGCCGTTTAAAATATCTCCTCTTCTCACGCGTTTTCTCTATTTTATTAAAATTTCTCTTCTTTCTATTAATATCTATTGTTTCACAAAAAATTCTTCTCCTAGCTTCTCCATATTCAACCTTTCTCTGGTGTAAGCTTTTTACCTCGCGCTTTTTTCAAATTTCCCTCTACCTTTTCAACTCTATCTCCCTCTTCCCTACTCAAAATCTTTACGGTTGTGCTGCCAGGTTGCCTGTCTTCTGGCTGAAGTCCCCGGTCAACTCCGCCAGCCTGGGGTTTCCCTGCTTCGGTTTAAAAACACAAAAGGGACGAATCACTTCCACACGCAAAACATACCATATTGTGGAACGAGGACGAACATTTCTTTGGTTTTTGTGCTTCTGCCGGGTTTTTCACAAAGTGATCCACCGGCATACCACACGAAAAACACAACATTAAGTGGAAGGGAGAAGCACAAAAGGAATTCACAGTCGACTTAGATGCAGGACTAACAGAAGGACGAACACTATTGGGATTGGCTGTGGTTTGGTGTTGGGGTAAGGATTGGGATTGGTGTTGGGGTTTCCTATCAAAGGCTTCGACTTTTGTTGCCTCTCCTAACCTTGACTGCCCAAAATCGACCTCGTTAACTACCCTAGTCCTACTCTTATTCTCTTTAATAAGTTTTTCGGCTCTCTTGCATTCCGACTTGAGCTCCGCCAACGAGTCCATTTTTATGGCGAAGGTCAAGTAGGCCAGGTACGGTTTGAGGTTGCCCCTGATGATGCCAACCAACTCCCCCTCAGGGATCCTCTTCTGCAAACGGAATGTCATATTGTGGACTTCGGCATAAAAGTCATCGAAAGCTTCCGCGAGCAGCTGTTTCCTTTCCATGATTTCACGGATGATTTCATAGTCGGACTCGGCGGATTTGAAGTGGCTTAGCATTTCTGCTTTCAGCCCGAAATAGCCGAAATCGGGTTCGTCTGCGTGGTCCTCAAGGACCTGCCAATACCACTTCAAAGCACCGCCGGAAACCAGACTATGAAAGTCCGTGAAGAGCTGGAAGTAGGAAATATTATGCTGCTCGCGCATCCTCTCCACCCGAAAGATGAAACTTTCGACGCTTATACCTTTACTGGTTCCATCGAATTTGATGTGCCACTTTTCAAGGTCGAGCTTCTTCCACCTGGGAGGATCGCTGGCATCTCGCCCGGTACTGTAACTGACCGTTGGCTCATTGACGCGCTCTGCGTTTCCCCCCCTCCGGCTCTGAGACTCGGGCGTAGATGCCAAGGCGGGCCGATGTACAGGCGCTTGCGCAGACGTTTCTATGTCTGCTACGCGGCCACCAAGGTTATCGACACTGGTCTTAATGCTCATCACCTCATTTGCCATTTGCGCCACCAAGTCGTTTTGTTGCGCCATCATCGCCATCATTCGGCTCAGCTGTTCGGCATTATTTGCATTTTGGGCGGTGTGGCTTTGAGGAGCATTAAGGCCAGTGCCGACATTCGTTGATAGTGCGTTTCGCGAATGAACATCGCCCCCCTGTGCAACCACGCTCTCGCTATCTGACATTTGGCACACCAAATCGATTTTCTGCGAGAAGTTCAAACTATCCCCTGTCTCGTTAAACGACACTCCGTTCGCGAAAGAGACCCTAATCGGACGCTCAGGGCCAAACGATCCAAAGATCCGCGACGCGCACCTATTAAAGTAGTCCGTAGGGACAAAGTCAACAGGCCGCGGTATACCCGTGTCAATTTGGTTGAAAAGAGAACCTGCGATTTGGTTTTCTAGAGCTCGCGCACGGCTCCTAGTTAAGCGTTGGTTGGAATCTAGTATCCCTAATCCACCTACTACGCGGTTAGCAACCTCTTTGTCTTTATCAGACATTCACTATCTGAGCACAGAACAAAAAATCCCAAGAAGTGAAAGAAACGAAACTAAAAAAAGTGAAGAAAATACAAATAAAAAAGGAGTTCACTAAACGGTGTTGTATGTATTTGGAAGCAACCAAAATATGCTATGAAAGCAAAAATTAAGCAACAGAATAAATATGAATGTGAGCCTTAATAATTTAACCCAAAACCCAATAAAAAAATATATATATAAATAATGGATATTAAATAATAGATATAAAAATTACAATGTAGGTATATAAAAATTCAATCAATTAATAGGTAATATGTTTGTGTGTATGTATGTATGTGTATGGTAATTCAAGTAATGGTGTGGATATGACAAAAAACTGAAATTTTATATCTTAAACGCCTAGAAAGGAATTAATAAAGTTCATCCAAAACCCAAGTTCAAAAATAAAACAGAAAAATAAAAACTTAGTTCTAATTATTACAAAAAAATTCAAAGATACTCTGTAATTTATGGAATATGCTAAACACCTACAAAATGCATACGACTTTCAATATACGTATGTATGTCTGTGTAAAAAATTTTTTTCTTTCTTTCTCAAGTCCCTAATACTAAAAATGGCAAGCAATATGAAACAACCCTAAGAACGATATAATAGCAAAAACCAAAAATTTTACAACGCAGTTTCAACAAATTTGTATGGAAATAATCCTAATAAGAAAATATAAAAAAAACTAAATTGGAAATTTGCCAGTAAAAAAAAAAAAAGTCACTACTGAAATTGAGTGTGTAGTGGTGCGTGCGGTGCTGCCTTGGCGAAGGTTCGGTGAAGGCAGTGTGTTCGTTCGTATCTATATTCTGTCTAGTCAGTTTTCGTGCTGTCCGTGGAAGTGTGGCACTTCACGTTCAAGAACTTGTTCCTAAGCGTGGATGCCACACCTCCTACTCCTAAATATCGTGGCGACGACTGTAAACCTCACTTACCGGCAGTGCTGTACTCCCGGTAAGGTAGCTTGAACAGCTCGCCACGATCTCCTACCTAAGTCCGTCACTAGCTAAGTGTCATACCAGGTACCACTTAGTCAAATTGCAGGAACCCGAAGAAGGAACCCTGGTATGAGCACTTCGCTAATCCCTATCTTATTGTCATGATGACACTTGTCGGCCAGGCAAACCCAAACTACGTTGCCATCATGACAATCCCTGTCCAGTCAAAAGACGGAAATAAGGATTGGGTTTGAAAGGAACATGGGATAAAAAACAAAAACAAGGAAATCTGGAATAAAAGTGGGAAGATTAAAGAATAGTGACAAATAGAGTTACTTGAAAAAAATGTGGGAAATAAAAAAGATTATCGGGCTATTATCGTTGGGAATACAAGGGCTAAAAACTGGACGCAAATATTGGAAACGAAACAAAAATAAAAGCGGAACTTGAAGGATTAATGGAGAATAAAAAACTGCAAAGCAAACTATAAATTTAAAAATGATTTGCAAAAAAAAAACAAAAAAAAATATGGAAAGATAAAAAACTAAAAAGGTGATCGGGCTATTATCGTTGGGCGCCATTGTTACGTGGCTGACCGTTTTGGTGGCGAGGAGCGGCGGCAAGCAGGTATGCTTGCGGGCCCAGGCTAGCTCGTCGTCTTGGGCGGGGTATTGCACCACCGACCTCACCCGCAGCCACATGAACAAAATTGGCGTTCATACCTGCATGACGAAAAAAAGGGAAGGAAAAGCTGAAAAGGATATAAATAAACATGAGGGGCTAAGTTAAGTGGAGGAAAAAGATGAAGGCCTGTCATGTCAGGTGGATTCTACCCTCCCTCTGCAGTGCAACTTGCACCGCACCTTGGGCACTGTGCTGACTCCTATCTACTTACAGTGCCCCCAAACCTGACTTAAGTCTGTCCATCCATCAATAAGTCATTTCCCTATCACTCACCTTCACCTTACCTTACCGCGCGCAAGCGCAGCACCAACACCAACATTCGACTTAGCCCTGCATTATTGAAAATATTAAAATTTCATCCAAACATAATCCTTATGATTTATTTACAAAATTTTTGGTTTCCAAATTACCAACTAATATTAAGTGCAATAATTTCAACAAACTTTGAACTCAAAGTTTACTACAAAATAATTTGCCAAGGATTCCAAAAGGCTTAACTAGCATCAATTTCTAAAACTTCTATTTACTCAAAGTAAAAAAAAAGATGCTCAAATATAATACTGAACCTTATTACTAGCTAACATTACAAATTCATGTGAAGGCAGGAAGAAGTCGATAAATTTCAAATTCCATACAATACAAAATACTTATGACTAATAGACAAAGTGTCTGAACTCAAATAAAAAATTTAAACTTTTAGGGCCAACCTAATGCCATATTATTACTAGGAGCTAATTCGAAATCCTAAAATTGCAAATTCTAATAAAATGAAACAAAGTAAGAGGGCGAACAAAAAAACATTCAAGTACCCTAATCCCTGATCTACCGCAACCGCTCAAGTAAACATAAGATCAATTATGTACACAGCAAAAGTAGGTCATCAAAGGAAAGAAATTTATGTGTATATGAAAACAAATGGTATGTATGTAAGTGCAAATGTACGTTTGTGACGTTTTTCATGCATGCACATATGTTCGTTGCAATCTGTTTTTATTTTTCTGATTTGCTAATTCCTGTTCTATTTTTGCAAGAGCAGGAATCTGTGCTAACACATGTACATACAACTAAACAGGTGTATTTTGATAAATTATAATGTTTCACTCAAAACACTCACCAAGTTACTCTTCTCATCCAACGGCGCCGCTGCAGTTGAGTAGCTTTGCTGAAAACACTGAAAAGAAATACTCCTAGCATGCATACAATTCTACAGGCCACGCCCACGTTAGCCACCCGCAATCACTCAGCCAAGATCACTCGCTAGTGATCTTTAGTAATGAGTGCTTTGGTAGTATTAATTCTACCAACGTGATGGTGAAATGCAAAAATTAATAATACAAATAAAAAATGTGTAATCAAAAAAAATTCTTTGGTACGGAGGGCACACTATTGTGTATAACCTCGGAGTGGCAAAGAAAAGGTATGTTGGAATTGGTTTTCCCAATAATTCCTAAGGTAAACATATACAAAAAAAGTGAAAATCAAACATTCAGAAAAAATAAAATTTTTCTTTTGTTGGTGCAGTGCTACCATAGGTAGCCGAAAACATGTGTGAATAAAGAAATGTGTATATGGTAGAAGATAAATATACCAAAAGAAAAAAAAATGAAATGTCAAACCGAGGAGGAAATGACAAAAAAAATTATAATTTAGAACAAAAAGAAAAGGGATGGAGGCAGGAGTGCCACCATTAATTCCTGAAATATGGAGTTGAATTATAAAGGAAAACTATATATCTGCTAACAACAAAATGCTTTGCCCCGGTAACGAAATGACCCTTTTGCCCCTCCTCATGAAGATCATGCGCTCTATGATAGTATTTAAATTAAAAAATATAAAAAAAAAATTATAATATATAAATATATATAAACATAATACTATGGCCAAATGTGATTCTGGAACAGTTCCTCCCTCCGCCGGTGTTTGATAGTTGCTTTCATTATCAGAATCAGCTGAGCCAGCCCAATAAATGTATGAGTATTGCCGTAAACTTGGTTGTGGTTGTTGCCACCGTTTTTATACTTGTAGTTGCTCGGGTTGTCTGCTTTGTTAAAATTGTATGCGGTTTTTGTTATATGTGTTGGCGTGGCTGTTGTTGTGGTTGCGTCTCAATGCCGCCGGTGAAAAGTGCTATCGATGTTGCCAATTCTATTGTGCTTTTGCCGTTGTTGTTGTGGTGTGCGCATGCAACGAATTAAATAGAACGTAGTGTTTGTGGATGTGTGGCAATTGGTTTTGGCCGGAATGTCACCAGTGTGATGTTGTTGTTGTTGGCGTTGCGTCGCCAATGTAATGTGGATGGTATAGTTGGTGTTGAGCGGTATGTCGCCAATGTGATGTAGTTGTTGTTGGGTGTTACGCCGCCAATATGAAAAAATGCTGTTGTGGTTGTTGCGGCCGTATATCGCCAATATAGAAAATAAATAACGGTTGTGGTTGGTGTTGCGCCGCCAATATACCAAAAATGGCGTAGTTGTTGTTGAGCGTTATGCCACCAATATAAAGGAAAATCCTGTTGTGGTTGTTGCGGCCGTATGTTGCCAATAAAAAAAAAAGGTGCTGTAGTGGTTTTTGTTGTGGGGTGCGCTACCAATTAAAAAATGTAGTGTAGTGCGTGGTGGTTGTTGCCGGGCGGTATTTCGCCAAGTATAATGTATTTGTTTTTGGGCGGTACGCCGCCAAGAACCGTGCCCAGTGGGTCTTTCCAAAAGTGGCCTGGTAATATACAAAAAAAACGTTATTCTTGCAGCATTTCTAGCATTAAATTTATTTTATTTTTATTTTCCTTTTTTTTTTTTGTGTTGTCTGCGTGATTATATACTCACCGATATACATATGTCTGTATGAAGGCGTACGTACATGCATGCAAGTTTGCTTTTGGCTTGCTTGGAAAATAAGCTATATAGAAGCCAACTTTCCATTTATTTCTGCTGCAACGGTCAGGATCGGGGGCTAGCTGGCAAACCAGATTTGCCTGGTTCTAGCGGTCGCGAGACACTTTTCACCGCGTACTACACAATTAAAAAAGGTAGTTCGCTACAAAATTTAGTAAACAGGCTTTTTCGATTTGAAGCGCGCACTAAAAACTTATTGAAGAATTTTTATTATTATTATTTTTTTTTTTAACCACTTTCCACTTACATTCACTGGCACTGATGAAATAATACTTCGGCCCGTTGGCTCATTTTGCCCCTTCTTATAGCTACCGCCGTGGTAAGGAACGTTACCCAGAAACGGAAAATTTTTACCATTACATGTCAAACTTTCTTTTCGGCTTTCCCGTATTTTCCATCTATACAATCATGCACTCATACATTCATACGCTTACCGCTCCCCACAACGAACACCTACACAGATACATTTGGTTCGTTCCTTGACCGCTCACACTGATGCATTCACACGCACATAGCCTTGCACAAATACACATCCACATACATAACACCGAACAGAACAAACACATAGTTACATATCATTCGTCAAGGCTGCTAGGTTGTTAGCAACATGGTGAAATTTTGCTTATTATAACAACATGATGCCAAGCGCAACATCTTCTTTCCGTTGCAACATTGTGTTCACTATAGGTACAATGTTGTCAATGTTAATGTTATTATGTTAATATTATTTTAATGGCAACATTGCGGCTAAGGCACGGACCTGGACACAAAACACATAAACACATAGACGCATATACACTCCGCCACTCATTGAAGCCAGTATGGAGACAGGCTGTCGTTACAGAGTCGAAGCGGCTCTGGTTGAATTTATTAGCAAACTTCTATGTGGAAGAATTGTCGCAGCGGAGTGGGGAGGGGCCCTAATTTAGAGGAAGGTGTGCAGGGGCACGCCACAGGGAGGTGTCCTGTATCGTCTGCTCTGGGCTGTGGTCGTCAACGAGCTTCTTGTGGAGGTGGAAGCCAATTGTTGTCGGGTGGTTGCCTATGCAGATGACCTCGCTATCCTAGTCAGAGGCGAATTTCTGGGCAACCTGCGCGATGTTCTGCAGGGCTACCTGGATACTGTGGCTAGGTGAGCTGAATAATGTGGATTGGCGGTCAACTCGGGGAAAACAGAATTGGTTCCTTTTACAAGGAGATATTAGATACCCGACTTCAGAACTCCTTCGATTGGAGGGGTACCGTTGGTACTTGTTGACAGGGTTAAATATTTGGGAATTGTTCTGGACAAGAAGCTGTCCTGGAGGACCAATGTCGAAGATCGGGCCAGGAAGGCCGCGGTTGCCTTGTACTGCTGCAGGGTGGCTATCGGAAAGAGATAGGGGCTCTCGCCAGTAGTAGTACACTGGCTTTATGAGGTGGTGGTCAAACCGAATCTGCTCTATGGGGTGCTGGTTTGGTGGAAAGCACTGAAAACGGCGAGCACCTCCAAAATGTTAGTGTCAGTGCAACGGACGGCGCTTATTGATATCAGTGGCGCTCTGAGAACAACACCTACCTTGGCACTGAATTTCATGCTGAATATAAATCCAGTAGATATTGCGGGAAAGGCAGCCGCGGCCCGGTCGTTGGTCAGGCTTCGTGATATGGGTTATATGCTTTCTGATTTCGGACACTCTAGCCTTCTTACTAGTTTCGACTTTATCCCGGACAAGACGGGCTATTGCATGCCGATAGCCGCTCCCTATGCAACCTTCAGCCCAGTCATTCCCCCGAGGGAGGAGTGGGGAAGAGGAATTATCTGGGGCATGGGACCGGTTAACTTGTTCACGGATGGGTCGAAGTTGGACGGAAGGGTTGGCGGGGGGTCTTTTGTCAAGAGTTAAATGTAAACCGCAAGTTTAAGTTGGCTGATCATTGCAGTGTATTCCAAGTGGAAGTTGCTGCGATTAAGGATGCCGTGGATGAAATGCTATCCAGCGCTACTAGGGTTAGAGAATTTAACATCTACTCTGATAGCCAAGCGGCTATAAAGGCCTTGAGCCCAACTTCAGTGCGATCGAGGGTGGTCTGGGAGTGCCTGACCTCACTTGCGATTGCATCGAATTATTTTACAATTAAGATTATCTGGGTCCCGGGCCATAGTGATATTCCGGGTAACTGTCAAGCGGATCTCTTAGCCCGAATCGGTACAACAGAACCGGATGAAGATGGCTGTAGGGATATCGAGATTCCGCTAGCCACCTGTGGATTGCTCTTCCATAGCTGGGCCTCGAGTCAGCTCAGGAAACGTTGGGCGGACACTACGTCTTGCAGGGTAGCAAGATCTTTCTGGCCGAAAGTGAATGGCAGGAGGTCTGCTGAAATAATTGGGTTCACTAAGGCTCACCTATCAATGGTCATTGGGGTTTTGACAGGGCACTGCCCCATGGGTATCCATGCGGTATAATGGAAACTCCATCCTGCTGCAGCTGTATGGAGGATGATGAGGTGGAATCATCAAATCACTTTATGCTTGATTGCCCAGCTTTTGCCAGAACTAGGCGAAAGTATTTCGGTCGCGACTCACTTGGATCTCCCGAGGAGCTATCCAAGGTTGAGATCGGGATCATTCGGAACTTAATCGTTGCTACCCAACGATTCTCTAAGTAGTTATATCTACGTCACCGTTATTTTAGTTTATTATATGTGGTATCACAACGGACCTTCATGTTGTCCAAGTGAACTTCCCCTATCAGGGAAGCTACCACCCAACCTAACCTAACCTAAGCTCAAACTTTAAACTTTACAAAGATTCGGGGCAATGTGATGGCTATTTTTAACTGGAGTATGTTGCCGCTGTGATTGGGCAAGGAAAGGTTACGAAAACGTTGTGTTGGCGGTGATAAGCTACTGCCCCCACCAATAGTACAAAATTCGAGATTCTCATAGACGGGTGAATGTTTCGACGATCCTAACTTTTGTGCATTCAAAATTTGATTGCTACCAACTTAATATGAACTCCCTCCACCTCCTAGATTCAATATACTTAAATTTTTTGGTGACTGCTTTGATGGGAGTGGCAAAGTGTTTGTATTTGCATCAGCTGCCATTTGTTCGATTGAACGGGGTGTGGCATACTTGGATGAAGCAATAATATTCGGACGTTCGTACATTTTGTATTCCTCGGGGTTTTGTTGTTGCTGCTGCATAGATGCATTGTCTGCATATCGGCGAATAAAATTAGACCCAGCAGGGTATTTTGGTGAACCAAGTCCACCTCTACCATCCTCTGCCATTTGCAAGCGCTGCATTGCTTCATTGAGCTGTTGATTAGCCATCGATAAGACGTCACACAACACTTTCTTGACCAAGAAACGCGCCTGTGGAAGCAGAGGTAGAGGGCGGCTCCTACTCCGTTGGAAGGATCAGGTGGAAAACGATTTAAACTCCCTTGGTGTGACCGGTTGGCGCCGGTTGGCGGAGCGGATGAGCGACTGGCGCGCCTTGTTGGACGGCCATAACCCTTAAGATGGTTAAGCCCCAATTAATTAAGTAATTAAGACTTCACACAAAGCAATATATTAACCTTTTTCTACCGGCACAAAGGTAGGTTAGGTTAGGCTGAAACTGGCCGGTCCATGAGGACCTTACATAGACTGAATAAGTCCGTAGTGTTACCAGAAGTTTGTTTTAACAACCAAACTGAAAAACCGTATCAAAATCCAGGACCTACGTTATAAAATAACTCCGTCCGTTTGGAAAATATTGAAAGCTTCCTAGGATTTAAGCCACTTGCTGCTTCTAGATCTGACAGATAAATCACTCCTAATAGTTGTAGTCTTAGCCTGGAAAGTGCAGGGCAAGAGCACAGAACGTGCTCGATCTTTTCTTCCTCCAGCTCGCACTTCCTGCATCTGCTATAATTGACCAAGCCTAATTTAAAAGCATGTGACGCCAGAAGGCAGTGTCCAGTCAGAATACCCGTCATGAGTCTACAGTCCTCTCTTTTTAATGATAGAAGCAACTTTGTTAGTCTAAGGTTGTAGGACCTGCACATAATCTTCGACACTTTACAGCCCCGCGATTGTACCCACGCCTTTCCTGCTTGGTCGATCATGTGCACCTCTCGCCTTCGCTTAATTTCGCCCAGTCTAATTGGGATGTCTATGGAGCAAGCTTCAAGGGATGCGCCCTTTTTAGCTAGTTCATCCGCTTTTTCATTCACATCTATTCCCATATGCTTCTCCCTGTCCAGATTCTCTCCAGGGACTGCTTACACTCTAACACGCATTTAGATGCTGTGCTATGCGAGATTATTGCCTTAATTGCTGCTTGACTGTCAATATAAAAGTTAACACGATTGCAGCTTGGGCTATTTCCTTCCAGGGTTTCTACCGCTTTGGTTACGGCTACTATTTCCGCTTGGAAAACGCTACAGTAATCCGGCAGCCTGTAGGATCTATTTATTTCCAGATCAGCACAGTATACCGCAGACCCTACTCCTCCCACTACTTTGGAACCATCTGTGTACACATGTATCGCCTCGTCCGCCATTTGAGCATCCTTGCGCCAACCATCCACCACTATTGTGGCCTTAAGATTGCCCTCGAAGGGCAGATAGGGAATCAGGTATTCTGTTCGTCTTGTGATTGATGACGCTATACTACTATGGCCGTATGGTCGGCACTCAAGCTGCCCGAGGCACCGTGCCTGGTTGTAGTTGTTAACGCTATGTTCTTTGCTACCAGGCCTACAGGTGGAATGTACAGAATGGCATACAGTGGAGCTGTCGGAGTTGTTTTCAGGGCTCCCGTAATGCTAAGTATTGATAGTCTGCATACCCACTCTAATTTTTTGAGGTAGGTTGCTTTTTGTGTGGCTTTCCACCAAACAGGAACTCCATAGTTTAGGATAGGGCTTACAATCGCTGTAAAAACCCAATGAGAAAGAGAGGGATATAAGCCCCACGTACACCCCAGTATTCTTTTACATGCATAAAGTGCCGTTGAAGCCTTCTTCACCCTATCCTCCACGTTGAGCTTCCTTGACAGCTTACTGTCCAGGATGATTCCTAGACACTTTGTGCAAGGTTTCTCCTGTAGGGTCACCCCTCCTAGCTTAGGCCTGATCCAATTTGGAACCTTGTACCTCTTTGTAAACAAGACCATATCCGTCTTATCCGCGTTGACTTTCAACCCGACATTTGATGCCCAGGTATGAATATCCCGAAGCGCCCGATCCATCAAAGAGCTAATCGTTGGAAGGCACTTTCCCCTTATGACATTTGCAACGTCATCCGCGCAAGCCGTAAGTTTTACCGCGTCCTCATCGTATCGCCTGAGCAGTTGGTTGATGACCAGCGTCCACAGCAGAGGTGATAGCACCACTCCCTGCGGCGTTCCTCTGTCCAATGATTTCGTGGCCTCGTACAATCCCCATTGTGATGTAACCTTCCCGCAATTTAACATGCAGCCGATCCATCTGGTTAAGGCTGGATGTACTTTAATGTAATTAAGACCATCAATAATCGCCCATTTAGAAACATTATTGAAAGCCCCGGCAATGTCTATTCCGTATATTCCGGGGCTTTCTCTGCGCTTATTACCACCTTATGCAATGTGGTGTCTACCGACTTGCCTTGGTGTACGCACGTTGGACTTTATGTCCACATCTATCAGCATCTCAAAGGTTTTGAGCAGATATGATGTTAAGCTAATGGGTCCATAATCTTTGGGATACACGTGGCCGATCTTCCCCGCCTTTGGTAGGAAAGCTAAACGAGCAGTTCACCAAGAGTGCGGTACATGATTCAGTATTATGCACCCATCGAATATTATTTTAAGCCACTCCACAACCGCCCTACTTGAAACTTGCAGCATGGCCAGCAATATACCATTTGGTCCCGGCGATTTAAACTTAGAAAACCTCTTCAATGCCCATTCGACCTTGGTATCGGTCACCAAGCCCGGAACTACCCGCTCCGTGATCGACGTGTGAGTGCTGTTTCCTGCTCTTCTAAACCATTTCCCGATGGGAAATGTGTATCGAGAGGCACCTTAAGGGATTCCTCACTATTACGTGACCATTCCCCGTTCTCTTTCTCTATTAGTCCCTGGACTATATTTTTCCTTGCTAGGACTTTTCTCAACCATGCTCTTTCGCTGGAGCACTCTATGTCCGTACAGAAACTTTTTCATGAGATTCTCTTCGCCCTGGAAATTTCACGCTTGTAGATCCTCAGTAGTTCACTGGACTCGTCCCGACACGCTGCGCTTTCCGCGGTATTTGCTAGCTTTATCATTTCTTTTACCTATCTTCTTAGAAGACTCAGCTCATTGCTCCACCATGGCGGCTTTGATTTTTCTCTGAATCTTCTTAGATGGCAAGCTTTGTTATACGCAGTCCTAAGCGTCCTTGTTAGGAATTCAATAGACTACTCCAGTTCTTCCACATTGGCAACCTCTTTGGGCTGTCTCACTTTCGTTTCTACCTGTTTCTGGAATTTAGTCCAGTTTGTTGACCTGGGGTTTCTAAAGGTTCCTCCCTTCTCTACCCTCCTTAGGGGGATGTTGAAGCTGATATACGCATGGTCGGAGAAGGATGGTCTATCAAGAACCATTCAATCACACCTTGATATATCACGTTCGGAGCTCAGTGTAATATCCAAAAACATTGCTGGATGTTGGACCAATGTATGTAAGGACAATATTTCCCCTGTTGGCTATCTGCAAATTGGTTTGCAGGATGTAAAAAAATTGAGATTCGCCTCTCTCGTTCGTATCTGCTTCTCCCCACGCATTGTTGTGCGCATTTGCATCCGCGCCTATGACCAACCGCCCTTTGCGCCCTTCGTCCTGTACAAGCTCTTGCACGCCATCGGTGGAACCTCCGCAGCATGGGCCATGTAGCAGGATGCCAGGATAAGTGCCTGCTTATTCCTTTGCTCAACAGCCACCAGTACGAGGTCCTCAGTAGTGTAATTAGGCAGCATATATGAATGCAGCTGTTTCCTTACCATTACTACAGCCACACCCATCTTTCCGTTTGCGCATAGTAAACGCCAAATCCGCGCGCTAAGTCCAGAAACCTTTCCTCCCGATGAGAGCCACGGCTCCTGGATCAGCGCCACGTCAAACGAACCCTCGTCATGGGTTAGGAGGTTTATCTTTAGGATGCGTAGCATCATTGTGCTGTTTGTCCCCCTCCAGCACCTTCGTCGTGACGTCGTCGTCCTCCCCTTGCCTTTTTGGTTTAGAGTGCTCGAAGCCCCCTTCAGCCTCTTGTAACTGTTGTGCCGGGTGTTCCTCTGTGAGACTCACAGCAACATCTGGCTGTTGGTCCTCTTCTAGCACCTTCGTGATGACGTCGGCTACCTCCACCTGTCTAAGTAAGTACCTTCCAATCCTGTGTCGGTATGTTCGGATTCTGATTCTGCAGAAGTCGCAGTGTATCCTCCACCTTCATCACGCATGGTATCTATACCTTAACTTTTGGTACCGTGGGGATTTGCGCTTTATCCACCACCTCAAACCGCGCGTTCTTGCCTTGCCTTTGGAGGTTTGGAACCACTTCCTCCAGTCACCGCAAGCTCGCGATGTTGTCGCACGCTATTATCTTCACACCATTATACCATCCCCAAATTTGAGCAGCTTTTAAAGCATTCCGCCAGCTCTCTTTCCTAAAAATTTGATAGGACTTGCCCTACAGAATATTTAGTGCTAGCCTTGCCTTGTAACTCGTTAGGTAGCCGGTTTTCAGAAAGAAGCTTGAGCCGATAAATTATGTTTGTCCTGTTTACATTATATTTTCGAGAAGCACTCGTTGGCGTTTCAATTTTATTTTTTATGTAGCGCTTGCTGAAGACCTTCTTCATTAATAATCCTCTCGGGATGTTTCCTTTTGTATATATTAGGCATATTACCCTAAATATTATAACAATAAAAGCACAACAACAAAAAAAAACTATAACAGTCCACTAGGAAGATAAAAGAACGATTTGACAATTTGATAAATCCTCCTACTGGGCAAATGTCTAATCCTCCTTTAACGATCAATAAGTATTTGTTATCAAACTTACCGAATATGCTTAATATTATTACACAACTGATCTTTGAATTAGTTTTGTATGACAAATAATATTTTAAATCTCAGAGAGTTAAAATAATACCAATTCACTGTAACGTTGGACGCAGGGGAACTTAACAAGCAAAATCAACAACAAAACGCCACAAAACCGAAAAACACGTGCAGCACCAAGCAGACCAGAAAAATGACTGACATATTCATGTATATTGCTCAATAGTCAACAGGCTTAAAATACGGATTTTGATATTCTGTGTATTTATCAAGGTTTCCGTTTTATTTGAAAATGACAAATCCTCCTTTTGTCAAATCATCCTCGCTCTACCCTACGTAATACCACTCTTCCACTCACATATGCTTGTGTGTATTAGTGGCCACAAGCATATGTGGGTGGTAGTTAATTATGTTACGAGGGGGGGGGGGCAGATATATTTAGGTCTGTGAGCAACAAAAGAAAATAATAAAAAATGGAATGCCACGTCATCACGCGTCCAGTGAGGCGATGCATCGAAGTAAGGCGATGCAAATGCGGACTGCTAGCACTGCACGCCGTCTGGTTGACCTCACGTTTCGCTCTCCTTTGGAAAGAGAAAATAAATTATTAAATACAAGTAAGTGGTTTGGAAATTCCGTGCAGTATTATTTACTTAAGTATATATAAGAGTATGCGCGGCTTTGAGATCAGGAATTTTATTTCTGACAGGCTCCTGAGACCGCCAACCCGAATACGGTCGGTTGCGTTAGGAGACCGCCAACTGTAGCTGCCGGTGTGCCGCTCATAATCATTTCGGCGTATATGACAGCGCCGAGTGTCTGCCGAATTGATGATGAGGGGTAGAAATGCGGATCCGCTAGCCGTATAAGTTGAAAAGGCGCGGCAATCTTCGGGTCCACATAAGACGGCGGACTCAAGCGATAGTGGCCTTTGACAACTGCGGCATGAGTGGTCATGCGTCGATGACCGGAAATTGCCGCGCAGAATGAGTGTGCATTGCCCTGGTCCTTGGCGCTCCAATTGTAAATCGCGTACCAGCTCTGCATAGCCGATTGTTCTGGTGGCGTAGGGATCGATAATGGCACGAACCAAGTGTAAGTGCCCGTGCGATTCGATGCGCATGATGGCCGTCGGCACAATGGGCACGAAAGGCCGCATAATGGGCGATGGAGTAGCCTGGAGAAGCCGACCTGTCTGGAAGCCTTCCGGTGTGTCGCCCGATAGTGCCCTTGCATTTTGGGCGTCAGAAAAGTATGGCGCCGATTTATTTCGCCGTTGCTGCCTTTCGTGGTCCGGGGATTTGGTAGGGTCTCATTGGAGTCCGACGTTACTGTGCCACCAATTGGTTCAGGGTTTCTTTACCTTCTCCGCTCGTGCTGCAACAGCGGGCGGAAACTGCGCATCCCATTATTGATTGTTGGCGGTTTTATTTCCGCTTTCGCTAGCTTTTCCTCCGCTCTCGCTCTCTCTTCATCCATTTCTTCTTTTTCAACCTGCTGAGCCCAATACTTTGTCGGTCTTATTAGGTTGAATGACAACGCGTCGTCGGACGGGTTGTCGTCGCCAATTGTGGCTGCATCATCGCGTCTGACTGATGCTCATCCAAATGGAGCGTGGTGTGCTGCTTTTCCTGGCACAATTTGCAGCGAAATTTGATGTAACACTTGTCCACGCGGTGAAAGGGCGACAGACAGTTTGGACAATACTTATGTGGAAGCAATGTCCGCAACCTCTCCTCTGGGGATTTTTTCCTATATTCTGCGCAGAGTCTAAGGCTTTGTTCCCTTCCGCAGAGCTGGCAAGCGACGTAAAAGCGCTTTGCGCCTCCCTCTGACTTGGCCAATAAGGTTTGGTAGCGGGTCATGATCTGAAAGAATATTGGTATCATTGATCATGACCAAATTGAGGTTGGCGGAATGTTGTTTGGGTGGCGTTAAAAAATATATCCAATGTATTTTCGCAAAATAAAAATGGGAAGAAAAACTAATTGAAAGAAAAGATTAAAGCAATAAGGGAATACTCATGTGCGCAAAGAAACGAAAAAACTGATTTAGCACTCATGCATTCACTCACAAGTGGCCTGCCACCACACGGAACGGTTCCCAACTTGGCTGAAAAGGTATAAAAGGCTGCCTGCGCAGTTGCATTTTCCCCATCCAACATTATTTTCGACGTGTATTGTCGATAATGTTGAAATTTATGGAATTCAGTATTCTAACTGTCGACCAAATGAATGATTGATAGAGATATTTAGTGCGCGACATGTAGTCCATGTAACAGCGCATGAAGCCTTACGTCGATATTGCATTGGCTGTTAGAAATGAAGCGTAGAAACTCTGACGTTTGCTATGCTTTTTCATTTCCTTAACGGCAAAATTCATTCCTTTAAAACACTCGGTGGTGAGTATAGGAGCTGCTTGTAGATTTTGTTATATCTTTTATTAATTAATTCCTCTTTTTATTTTCAGGAAAGACAAGCAGTTGAAGGCGATTCACGCGATCGTGGCCTCGTCAGAGCGCCGCTAACTGCCATTATACCATCCATATATAACCAAACAAACGATATAAAAAGACAACAGCTAGCTTTTGATCAAGCCAACATTTGCAAATACTTATATATTTGGACATAACATGCCACCAAATATGAAACGGTATCAAAGCAGTTATGCCAATTGCTCATGAATGTTAAGGATCTTGATTTTATTATTTTTCCCCCAAGTGCCTTAAACGCGATCGAAAATGTCAAGTTATATTCACCCCATCAAAAGGTTATTTGTATGATTATATGTACTCAACTCAAGCCAACCAAGTGAATAATTTGTCTGTTACTAATCTATCTAAATTCCGGTAGATGTATGCCGATTTAATGCAAGATATAAAGTCAGATGTTGTAGCTGGCACTGGAGCATGTGAAGAAGTTCGTAACAATATAAATTTCGCAAAAGTTTTAGAATTGATCCTGTTGATGGGTAATTATCTTGATTCAGGATCGAACTGCGGAGCAGTGTTTGGCTTTGAAGTCTAATTTTTGGTCAAATTATCTTATACGAAGGATATTGATAACAAACATTCTCTCCTACATTATCTGGTGAAATTGTAGAAACAGAATACCCGAATATTTTTGATTTTTATAATGAAAATACACATGTAGATAGACCTTCTCGAGTGAACGCGGATTCGATAACGAGAACAATGCGTCAAATGACTATCGCTATGACGCGTTTGGAAACCGATAAAACAACAGAGTTCCTCAATGTGATGAGGATAAATTTGTTGAGGTAATGTGTAAATTCTCAATTGAATGTCGGCAGCAAGTTGATTTTTGGGAAAAATGCACCAAATGCAAGCTCAAACTTTTTTTTTAGGGGTTTAGATACTTGGCTTGGATATCATACGCGGTACCAGGCTCTGGATCAGGGACTGGTATCAGTCTTAGACCGGCTAGAGTGACGAATTGTCACACGTGATTAGTTATCACGTCCTGCACGAGGTGCCCCTGCTTCTATTGATAATGGCGGATCTAGAGAGGACAACTCGATAAAATCCGCACCCCTGAGTCATTGTGCCGAGCTCAGGGGAGGGACGACCCGGTTAAGGGTCAAGACCGGTACACAACGGTGACGAACTGGATTGTTAGGGACTTTGATTTTGACTATGTTTAGGAATTGATGACTTTGGGCTGGTAGGTGCGGTATTCTGCCACCTTAGTAGGTCGGGGTGAAACCCTATCGAAAAGGCTGGTAGGCTAATGCTGCATCTGCCCACGCCCCGTTAAAACCGTGGCGGGCCTCAAGATACGTTCCGGCTCCGTCGCCGTTAAGTTGGTGGTGTATGTACGGTTGAAGATTTTCCCGCCTTGCTTCCGGTCTGGCTCTGAACACGTGGCCTCCCTGCGCAGCATAGTTAACCACGGGACCGTTGAAGGGCGACTATACAATCGGCTCCGGATAGCGGCCTTGAGGGGGGACTTCTTAGAATGGGCACGAACGCAAACAAAAAGGAGGGTAGGAATCACGGCGAAGGTCGTCATGGTGCGAGGGATGCGACAGGTGCGGAGAGCGCTCCAAAGCAGGTCGCTGGTAGCCGGGAAAGCTCCCGGCGGGTCAAAAGGGCTGATTAGACGGATCAGCGCAGTGGTTTGGTTTCAAACCCCGTAGGTACGGGTAGTTCGGGTAGTGGAGGGGTGTCGAAACCGACACCCAATGCAGTCCCATATGGGGCTGTGACAGGAAAAGGTAGAGGTCCGGCGAATTTGACGGACCAGCCCAGAAGGAAGGAAGCCCTGTCGCAAGGAGCTTTCCCAACGGGAGCCTTGGGGTCGAAGCCTGCCAGGAAAGGTAGGCGATCGACGCCGCATAGGAAAGCTCTGGGTGATCGGCGCCTAGCTGAGAAGATTTTGGAGCGCTACGGCGGAAGGGATGCAGCTCAGATTTCTGAGAAGCATTCCCGGACGCTGGAGTGGACCAGGAGCGTCGTAACTTGCGACGACCACACACCGGTGTCGAACGATGCGGGTGAGCAGCAGGCTAGGAAGCGGCAAAGGTCGCATGAGCGGAATGCCTCAACGACAAAAAGAGCTCGAGGAGGTGGGGACGCAATTGCGTTTAGCCAAATCGCTAAACGAGCGGGCTCCATGACCCTCGGGGTCCTGGATAGGAGTAGGGAGGATGGTGCCATCTCCCGAGAGGAGTGGCCGTGGGTCGCCAGCGCCATATCAGCGGCCTATATGACCGCTGTTATCGAGAGCCCAGGTCCGCGGCCATGCTTCGAATACTCGGGATGGTATCATGGATTTAGACTGATTACTTGTGCTGACGAGCGGTCGGCCTGTATATTTAAGAAAATAATATCCTTGGTTGGGCAGGTCTGGAGGGGAGCTAGACTCGAGGCCGTGGAACGGAGGGATCTCCCCCTTCGACCGAGGGCTCGAGTATGGTTGCCTGCCGGGCCCCTCAGCCGGAGAAAATTCTAGAGTTAATGCGTTATTGCAACTGGAACCTTCCGACGCATATCTGGAGGGTCCTCAGGGTAGAGGAGGCTGTTGGGCCACGTCAGCAAATGCTGATTCTGCTAAACGCCGAGTCCACCGTTCCTTTCTCTGACACGAGGGTGGTTATCTCCTATGGCCTCGAGCGTGTGGTTCTCAAAATCTACCACGCCGATTCCAGGGGAGATGGTTCCTCTCCCCCAGAGACTGTTCGGGAGGTGGAGGCGTCCGCAGGGGAGCCAGTACCCATGGCTGTGGATGATGACCCCGCTAATTTGGACAGCGAAAGCACTGTTGACGTCCCGTCAATAGGGGGATCTGTCATCAGTGCTAGTCGTCTGGCTGATAGGGAAGAGGAGGAGCTCCTAGCCTCCGAGGGCGAATCATCGATGGTGGGATCCGTCTAGGCCTAGATCCTGTGTGCTTATTAAAAAGGATTTTGAAGCTTTTACTCTCTCTAATTTCAGCAATGCTGACGTAATCACGGTCTGCCTCGAGCGAGGCAGTAACGAATTGTGGGTGGTCTCATGTATATGCCCCATGGGGACGTAACTGGACCACCACCTGTGTATGTGTAATAGAGAGAATTACCCAAATTTTATTACTGCGGTAAGGGAGAAGATCCTAGACCTCACCCTGGTTAGCAGAGAACTGGAAGATCGGATATCCGGCTGGAGGGTTCTCAACGATCATTGTGGGGACTGGTCGATGAGTAGCGAGGAGTCCCCAAGACTTTTACTGGACAATCATTTTCCCGATGTCCAAGTTGCACAGGGATCTTCGCTTGCGTGGTCGGCGGTTGCTGGCGATACAGAAATGCCTGCCATTCCACTACGGGAAAGTCAAATATCCTGGTCAAAAGTTCGTTTAAGCCCTATAAGTCACCCGGCCCGGATGGCATTATTCCTGCGCAACTTCAAAAGTCTTTAGGGATTTCCTGCCGCTGGTTGGCCATCATCTAAACTAACTGCCTCAGGCTTAACTATATCCCTAAGTCGTGGCACACGGTTAGGGTCATCTTCATTCTGAAGGCCGGCAGGAGGTCTCATGTATCACCTAAGGATTTCAAGCCAATCGGTCTCTCTTCGTTTCTTCTTAAGACGTTTGAGTGGTTGATTGACCTGTACCTACGGGAAATGATACCTCGGGGGTTACTGTCGGCTTCACAGCATACGTACTGCAAGGGTAGATTGACGGAAACGGATCTCAATTCGATTGTAAAGCAAATAGAGGGGTCCCTAGAACACAAAGAGTAGGCTCTGGGTGCCTCTCTAGACATCGAGGGGGCT
Organism: Eurosta solidaginis; assembly: GCF_040869045.1. Lineage (NCBI taxonomy): Eukaryota > Metazoa > Arthropoda > Insecta > Diptera > Tephritidae > Eurosta > Eurosta solidaginis. The sequence goes on along the minus strand of NC_090324.1, from coordinate 71,546,027 downwards.
TTTAACAATGTCTTACCGGGGGCAATCGAAAGAGCTCTAGTGGGTTTAGGAGTCGAAGCGGCTCTGGTTGAATTTATTAGCAAACTTCTATGCGACAGAATTGTCGCAGCGGAGTGGCGAGGGGCCATAATTAAGAGGAACGTGTGCAGGGGGACGCCACAGGGAGGTGTCCTATCTCCTCTGCTCTGGGTTGTGGTAGCCAACGAGCTTCTTGTGGAGCTGGAAGCCAATGGTTGTCGGGTGGTTGCCTATGCAGATGACCTAGCTATCCTAGTCATAGGCAAATTTCTGGGCACCTTGCGCGATGTTCTGCAGGGCTACCTGGATACTGTGGCTAGGTGGGCTGAATAATGTGGATTGGCGGTCAACCCGGGGAAAACAGAATTGGTTCCTTTTACAAGGAGATATTAGATACCCGACTTCAGAACTCCTTCGATTGGAGGGGTACCGTTGGTACTTGTTGACAGGGTTAAATATTTGGGAATTGTTCTGGACAAGAAGCTGTCCTGGAGGACCAATGTCGAAGATCGGGCCAGGAAGGCCGCGGTTGCCTTGTACTGCTGCAGGGTGGCTATCGGAAAGAGATGGGGGCTCTCGCCAGTAGTAGTACACTGGCTTTATGAGGTGGTGGTCAAACCGAATCTGCTCTATGGGGTGCTGGTTTGGTGGAAAGCACTGAAAACGGCGAGCACCTCCAAAATGTTAGTGTCAGTACAACGGACGGCGCTTATTGATATCAGTGGCGCTCTGAGAACAACACCTACTTTGGCACTGAATGTCATGCTGGATATAAATCCAGTAGATATTGCGGGAAAGGCAGCCGCGGCCCGGTCGTTGGTCAGGCTTCGTGATATGGGTTATATGCTTTCTGATTTCGGACACTCTAGCCTTCTTACTAGTTTCGACTTTATCCCGGACAGGACGGACTATTGCATGCCGATAGCCGCTCCCTATGCAACCTTCAGCCCAGTCATTCCCCCGAGAGAGGAGTGGGGAAGAGGAATTATCTGGGGCATGGGACCGGTTAACTTGTTCACGGATGGGTCGAAGTTGGACGGAATGGTTGGCGGGGGATCTTTTGTCAAGAGTTAAATGTAAACCGCAAGTTTAAGTTGGCTGATCATTGCAGTGTATTCCAAGTGGAAGTTGCTGCGATTAAGGATGCCGTGGATGAAATGCTATCCAGCGCTACTAGGGTTAGGGAATTTAACATCTACTCTGATAGCCAATCGGCTATAAAGGCCTTGAGCCCAACTTCAGTGCGATCGAGGGTGGTCTGGGAGTGCCTGACCTCACTTGCGATTGCATCGAATTATTTTACAATTAAGATTATCTGGGTCCCGGGCCATAGTGATATTCCGGGTAACTGTCAAGCGGATCTCTTAGCCCGAATCGGTACAACAGAACCGGATGAAGATGGCTGTAGGGATTTTGAGATTCCGCTAGCCACCTGTGGATTGCTCTTCCATAGCTGGGCCTCGAGTCAACTCAGGAAACGTTGGGCGGACACTACGTCTTGCAGGGTAGCAAGATCTTTCTGGCCGAAAGTGAATGGCAGGAGGTCTGCTGAAATAATTGGGTTCACTAAGGCTCACCTATCAATGGTCATTGGGGTTTTGACAGGGCACAGTCCCATGGGTATCCATGCGGTACGTCTCAATATAATGGAAACTCCATCCTGCTGCAGCTGTATGGAGGATGATGAGGTGGAATCATCAAATCACTTTATGCTTGATTGCCCAGCTTTTGCCAGAACTAGGCGAAAGTATTTCGGTCGCGACTCACTTGGATCTCCCGAGGAGCTATCCAAGGTTGAGATCGGGATCATTCGGAACTTAATCGTTGCTACCCATCGATTCTCTAAGTAGTTATATCTACGTCACCGTTATTTTAGTTTATTATATGTGGTATCACAACGAAACTTCATGTTGTCCAAGTGAACTTCCCCTATCAGGGAAGCTACCACCCAACCTAACCTAACCTAAGCTCAAACTTTAAACTTTACAAAGATTCGGGGGAATGTGATGGCTATTTTTAACTGGAGTATGTTGCCGCTGTGGTTGGGCAAGGAAAGTTTACGAAAACGTTGTGTTGGCGGTGATAAGCTACTGCCCCCACCAATATTACAAAATTCGAGATTCTCATAGACGGGTGAATGTTTCGACGATCCTAACTTTTGTGCATTCAAAATTTGGTTGCTACCAACTTAATATGAATTCCCTCCACCTCCTAGATTCAATATACTTCAATTTTTTGGTGACTGCTTTGATGGGAGTGGCAAAGTGTTTGTATTTGCATCAGCTGCATATTATTCGATTGAACGGGGTGTGGCATACTTGGATGAAGCAATAATATTCGTACGTTCGTACATTTTGTATTCCTCTGGGTTTTGTTGTTGCTGCTGCATAGATGCATTGTCTGCATATCGACGAATAAAATTAGACCCAGCAGGGTATTTTGGTGAACCAAGCCCACCTCTACCATCCTCTGGCATTTGCAAGCGCTGCATTGCTTCATTGAGCTGTTGATTAGCCATCGATAAGACGTCCCACAACACTTTTTTGACCAAGAAACGTGCCTGTGGAAGCAGAGGTAGAGGGCGGCTCCTACTCCGTTGGAAGGATCAGGTGGAAAACGATTTAAACTCCCTTGGTGTGACCGGTTGGCGCCGGTTAGCGGAGCGGACGAGCGACTGGCGCGCCTTGTTGGACGGCCATAACCCTTAATATGGTTAAGCGCCAATTAATTAAGTAATTAAGACTTCACACAAAGCAATATATTAACCTTTTTCTACCGGCACAAAGGTAGGTTAGGTTAGGCTGAAACTGGCCGGTCCATGAGGACCTTACATAGACTGAATAAGTCCGTAGTGTTACCAGAAGTTTGTTTTAACGACCAAACTGAAAAATAAAATAACTCCGTCCGTTTGGAAAATATTGAAAGCTTCCTAGGATTTAAGCCACTTGCTGCTTCTAGATCTGACAGATAAATCACTCCTAATAGTTGGAGTCTTAGCCTGGAAAGTGCAGGGCAAGAGCACAGAACGTGCTCGATCGTTTCTTCCTCCAGCTTGCACTTCCTACATCTGCTATAATTGACCAAGCCTAATTTAAAAGCATGTGACGCCAGAAGGCAGTGTCCAGTCAGAATACCCGTCATGAGTCTACAGTCCTCTCTTTTTAATGATAGAAGCAATTTTGTTAGTCTAAGGTTGTAGGACCTGCACATAATATTCGACACTTTACAGCCCCGCGATTGTACCCACGCCTTTCCTGCTTGGTCGATCATGTGCACCTCTCGCCTTCGATTAATTTCGCCCAGTCTAATTGGGATGTCTATGGAGCAAGCTTCAAGGGATACGCCCTTTTTAGCTAGTTCATCCGCTTTTTCATTCCCATCTATTCCCATATGCTTCTCCCTGTCCCGATTCTCCCCAGGGACTGCTTACACTCTAACACGCATTTAGATGCTGTGCTATGCGAGATTATTGCCTTAATTGCTGCTTGACTGTCAATATAAAAGTTAACACGATTGCAGCTTGGGCTATTTCCTTCCAGGGTTTCTACCGCTTTGGTTACGGCTACTATTTCCGCTTGGAAAACGCTACAGTAATCCGGCAGCCTGTAGGATCTATTTATTTCCAGATCAGCACAGTATACCGCAGACCCTACTCCTCCCACTACTTTGGAACCATCTGTGTACACATGTATCGCCTCGTCCGCCATTTGAGCATCCTTGCGCCAACCATCCACCACTATTGTGGCCTTAAGATTGCCCTCGAAGCGCAGATAGGGAATCAGGTATTCTGTTCGTCTTGTGATTGATGACGCTATACTACTATGACCGTATGGTCGGCACTCAAGCTGCCCGAGGCACCGTGCCTGGTTGTAGTTGTTAACGCTATGTTCTTTGCTACCAGGTCTACAGGTGGAATGTGCAGAATGGCATACAGTGGAGCTGTCGGAGTTGTTTTCAGGGCTCCCGTAATGCTAAGTATTGATAGTCTGCATACCCACTCTAATTTTTTGAGGTAGGTTGCTTTTTGTGTGGCTTTCCCACCAAACAAGAACTCCATAGTTTAGGATAGGGTTTACAATCGCTGTAAAAACCCAATGAGAAAGAGAGGGATATAAGCCCCACGTACACCCCAGCATTCTTTTACATGCATAAAGTGCCGTTGAAGCCTTCTTCACCCTATCCTCCACGTTGAGCTTCTTTGACAGCTTACTGTCCAGGATGATTCCTAGACACTTTGTGCAAGGTTTCTCCTGTAGGGTCACCCCTCCTAGCTTAGGCCTGATCCAATTTGGAACCTTGTACCTCTTTGTAAACAAGACCATATCCGTCTTATCCGCGTTGACTTTCAACCCGACATTTGATGCCCAGGTATGAATATCCCGAAGCGCCCGATCCATCAAAGAGCTAATCGTTGGAAGGCACTTTCCCCTTATGACATTTGCAACGTCATCCGCGCAAGCCGTAAGTTTTACCGCGTCCTCATCGTATCGCCTGAGCAGTTGGTTGATGACCAGCGTCCACAGCAGAGGTGATAGCACCCCTCCCTGCGGCGTTCCTCTGTCCAATGATTTCGTGGCTTCGTACAATCCCCATTGTGATGTAATCTTCCCCCAATTTAACATGCAGCCGAGCCATCTGGTTAAGGCTGGATGTACTTTAATGTAATTAAGACCATCAATAATCGCCCATTTAGAAAAATTATTGAAAGCCCCGGCAATGTCTATTCCGTATATTCCGGGGCTTTCTCTGCGCTTATTACCACCCTATGCAATGTGGTGTCTACCGACTTGCCTTGGTGTACGCACGTTGGACTTTATGTCCACACCTATCAGCATCTCAAAGGTTTTGAGCAGATATGATGTTAAGCTAATGGGTCCATAATCTTTGGGATACACGTGGCCGATCTTCCCCGCCTTTGGTAGGAAAGCTAAACGAGCAGTTCTCCAAGAGTGCGGTACATGATTCAGTATTATGCACCCATCGAATATTATTTTAAGCCACTCCACGACCGCCCTACTTGAAACTTGCAGCATGGCCAGCAATATACCATTTGTTCCCGGCGATTTAAACTTAGAAAACCTCTTCAATGCCCATTCGACCTTGGTATCGGTCACCAAGCCCGGCACTACCCGCTCCGTGATCGACGTGTGAGTGCTGTTTCCTGCTCTTCTAAACCATCTCTCGATAGGAAATGTGTATCGAGAGGCACCTTAAGGGATTCCTCACTATTACGTGACCATTCCCCGTTCTCTTTCTCTATTAGTCCCTGGACTATATTTTTCCTTGCTAGGACTTTTCTCAACCATGCTCTTTCGTTGGAGCACTCTATGTCCGTACAGAAACTTTTTCATGAGATTCTCTTCTCCCTGGAAATTTCACGCTTGTAGATCCTCAGTAGTTCCCTGGACTCGTCCCGACACGCTTCGCTTTCCGCGGTCTTTGCTAGCTTAAACATTTCTTTTACCTGTCTTCTTAGAAGACACAGCTCATTGCTCCACCATGGCGGCTTTGATTTTCCTCTGAATCTTCTTAGATGGCAAGCTTTGTTATACGCAGTCATAAGCGTCCTTGTTAGGAATTCAATAGACTCCTCCAGTTCTTCCACATTGGCAACCTCTTTGGGTTGTCCCACTTTCGTTTCTACCTGTTTCTGGAATTTAGTCCAGTTTGTTGACCTGGGGTTTCTAAAGGTTCCTCCCTTCTCTACCCTCCTTAGGGGGATGTTGAAGCTGATATACGCATGGTCGGAGAAGGATGGTCTATCAAGAACCATTCAATCACACTTTGATATATCACGTTCGGAGCTCAGTGTAATATCCAAAAACATTGCTGGATGTTGGACCAATGTATGTAGGGACAATATTTCCCCTGTTGGCTATCTGCAATTGGTTTGCAGGATGTAAAAAAATTGAGATTCGCCTCTCTCGTTCGTATCTGCTTCTCCCCACGCATTGTTGTGCGCATTTGCATCCGCGCCTATGACCAACCGCCCTTTGCGCCCTTCGTCCTGTACAAGCTCTTGCACTCTATTGGTGGAACCTCCGCAGCATGGGCCATTTAGCAGGATGCCAGGATAAGTGCCTGCTTATTCCTTTGCTTAACAGCCACCAGTACGAAGTCCTCAGTAGTGTAATTAGGCAGCATATATGAATGCAGCTGTTTCCTTACCATTACTACAGCCACACCCGTCTTTCCGTTTGCGCATAGTAAACGCCAAATCCGCGCGCTAAGTCCAGAAACCTTTCCTCCCGATGAGAGCCACGGCTCCTGGATCAGCGCCACGTCAAACGAACCCTCCTCATGGGTTAGGAGGTTTATCTTTAGGACGCGTAGCATCATTGTGCTGTTTGTCCCCCTCCAGCACCTTCGTCGTGACGTCGTCGTCATCCCCTTGCCCTTTTGGTTTAGAGTGCTCGAAGCCCCCTTCAGCCTCTTGTAACTGTTGTGCCGGGTGTTCCTTTGTGAGACTCACAGCAACATCTGGCTGTTGGTCCTCTTCTAGCACCTTCGTGGTGACGTCGGCTACCTCCACCTGTCTAAGTAAGTACCTTCCAATCCTGTGTCGGTATGTTCGGATTCTGATTCTGCAGAAGTCGCAGTGTATCCTCCACCTTCATCACGCATGGTATCCATACCTTAACTTTTGGTACCGTGGGGATTTGCGCTTTATCCACCACCTCAAACCGCGCGTTCTTGCCTTGCCTTTGGAGGTTTGGAACCACTTCCTCCAGTCACCGCAAGCTCGCGATATTGTCGCACGCTATTATCTTCACACCATTATACCATCCCCAAATTTGAGCAGCTTTTAAAGTATTCCGCCAGCTCTCTTTCCTAAAAATTTGATAGGACTTGCCCTACAGAATATTTAGTGCTACCCTTGCCTTGTAACTCGTTAGGTAGCCGGTTTTCAGAAAGAAGCTTGAGCCGATAAATTATGTTTGTCCTGTTTACATTATATTTTCGAGAAGCACTCGTTGGCGTTTCAATTTTATTTTTTGTGTAGCGCTTGCTGAAGACCTTCTTCATTAATAATCCTCTCGGGATGTTTCCTTTTGTATATATTAGGCATATTACCTTAGAAACAGAATACCCGAATATTTTTGATTTTTATAATGAAAATACACATGTAGATAGACCTTCTCGAGTGAACGCGGATTCGATAACGAGAACAATGCGTCAAATGACTATCGCTATGACGCGTTTGGAAACCGATAAAACAACAGAGTTCCTCAATGTGATGAGGATAAATTTGTTGAGGTAATGTGTAAATTCTCAATTGAATGTCGGCAGCAAGTTGATTTTTGGGAAAAATGCACCAAATGCAAGCTCAAACTTTTTTTTTAGGGGTTTAGATACTTGGCTTGGATATCATACGCGGTACCAGGCTCTGGATCAGGGACTGGTATCAGTCTTAGACCGGCTAGAGTGACGAATTGTCACACGTGATTAGTTATCACGTCCTGCACGAGGTGCCCCTGCTTCTATTGATAATGGCGGATCTAGAGAGGACAACTCGATAAAATCCGCACCCCTGAGTCATTGTGCCGAGCTCAGGGGAGGGACGACCCGGTTAAGGGTCAAGACCGGTACACAACGGTGACGAACTGGATTGTTAGGGACTTTGATTTTGACTATGTTTAGGAATTGATGACTTTGGGCTGGTAGGTGCGGTATTCTGCCACCTTAGTAGGTCGGGGTGAAACCCTATCGAAAAGGCTGGTAGGCTAATGCTGCATCTGCCCACGCCCCGTTAAAACCGTGGCGGGCCTCAAGATACGTTCCGGCTCCGTCGCCGTTAAGTTGGTGGTGTATGTACGGTTGAAGATTTTCCCGCCTTGCTTCCGGTCTGGCTCTGAACACGTGGCCTCCCTGCGCAGCATAGTTAACCACGGGACCGTTGAAGGGCGACTATACAATCGGCTCCGGATAGCGGCCTTGAGGGGGGACTTCTTAGAATGGGCACGAACGCAAACAAAAAGGAGGGTAGGAATCACGGCGAAGGTCGTCATGGTGCGAGGGATGCGACAGGTGCGGAGAGCGCTCCAAAGCAGGTCGCTGGTAGCCGGGAAAGCTCCCGGCGGGTCAAAAGGGCTGATTAGACGGATCAGCGCAGTGGTTTGGTTTCAAACCCCGTAGGTACGGGTAGTTCGGGTAGTGGAGGGGTGTCGAAACCGACACCCAATGCAGTCCCATATGGGGCTGTGACAGGAAAAGGTAGAGGTCCGGCGAATTTGACGGACCAGCCCAGAAGGAAGGAAGCCCTGTCGCAAGGAGCTTTCCCAACGGGAGCCTTGGGGTCGAAGCCTGCCAGGAAAGGTAGGCGATCGACGCCGCATAGGAAAGCTCTGGGTGATCGGCGCCTAGCTGAGAAGATTTTGGAGCGCTACGGCGGAAGGGATGCAGCTCAGATTTCTGAGAAGCATTCCCGGACGCTGGAGTGGACCAGGAGCGTCGTAACTTGCGACGACCACACACCGGTGTCGAACGATGCGGGTGAGCAGCAGGCTAGGAAGCGGCAAAGGTCGCATGAGCGGAATGCCTCAACGACAAAAAGAGCTCGAGGAGGTGGGGACGCAATTGCGTTTAGCCAAATCGCTAAACGAGCGGGCTCCATGACCCTCGGGGTCCTGGATAGGAGTAGGGAGGATGGTGCCATCTCCCGAGAGGAGTGGCCGTGGGTCGCCAGCGCCATATCAGCGGCCTATATGACCGCTGTTATCGAGAGCCCAGGTCCGCGGCCATGCTTCGAATACTCGGGATGGTATCATGGATTTAGACTGATTACTTGTGCTGACGAGCGGTCGGCCTGTATATTTAAGAAAATAATATCCTTGGTTGGGCAGGTCTGGAGGGGAGCTAGACTCGAGGCCGTGGAACGGAGGGATCTCCCCCTTCGACCGAGGGCTCGAGTATGGTTGCCTGCCGGGCCCCTCAGCCGGAGAAAATTCTAGAGTTAATGCGTTATTGCAACTGGAACCTTCCGACGCATATCTGGAGGGTCCTCAGGGTAGAGGAGGCTGTTGGGCCACGTCAGCAAGTGCTGATTCTGCTAAACGCCGAGTCCACCGTTCCTTTCTCTGACACGAGGGTGGTTATCTCCTATGGCCTCGAGCGTGTGGTTCTCAAAATCTACCACGCCGATTCCAGGGGAGATGGTTCCTCTCCCCCAGAGACTGTTCGGGAGGTGGAGGCGTCCGCAGGGGAGCCAGTACCCATGGCTGTGGATGATGACCCCGCTAATTTGGACAGCGAAAGCACTGTTGACGTCCCGTCAATAGGGGGATCTGTCATCAGTGCTAGTCGTCTGGCTGATAGGGAAGAGGAGGAGCTCCTAGCCTCCGAGGGCGAATCATCGATGGTGGGATCCGTCTAGGCCTAGATCCTGTGTGCTTATTAAAAAGGATTTTGAAGCTTTTACTCTCTCTAATTTCAGCAATGCTGACGTAATCACGGTCTGCCTCGAGCGAGGCAGTAACGAATTGTGGGTGGTCTCATGTATATGCCCCATGGGGACGTAACTGGACCACCACCTGTGTATGTGTAATAGAGAGAATTACCCAAATTTTATTACTGCGGTAAGGGAGAAGATCCTAGACCTCACCCTGGTTAGCAGAGAACTGGAAGATCGGATATCCGGCTGGAGGGTTCTCAACGATCATTGTGGGGACTGGTCGATGAGTAGCGAGGAGTCCCCAAGACTTTTACTGGACAATCATTTTCCCGATGTCCAAGTTGCACAGGGATCTTCGCTTGCGTGGTCGGCGGTTGCTGGCGATACAGAAATGCCTGCCATTCCACTACGGGAAAGTCAAATATCCTGGTCAAAAGTTCGTTTAAGCCCTATAAGTCACCCGGCCCGGATGGCATTATTCCTGCGCAACTTCAAAAGTCTTTAGGGATTTCCTGCCGCTGGTTGGCCATCATCTAAACTAACTGCCTCAGGCTTAACTATATCCCTAAGTCGTGGCACACGGTTAGGGTCATCTTCATTCTGAAGGCCGGCAGGAGGTCTCATGTATCACCTAAGGATTTCAAGCCAATCGGTCTCTCTTCGTTTCTTCTTAAGACGTTTGAGTGGTTGATTGACCTGTACCTACGGGAAATGATACCTCGGGGGTTACTGTCGGCTTCACAGCATACGTACTGCAAGGGTAGATTGACGGAAACGGATCTCAATTCGATTGTAAAGCAAATAGAGGGGTCCCTAGAACACAAAGAGTAGGCTCTGGGTGCCTCTCTAGACATCGAGGGGGCTTTTAACAATGTCTTACCGGGGGCAATCGAAAGAGCTCTAGTGGGTTTAGGAGTCGAAGCGGCTCTGGTTGAATTTATTAGCAAACTTCTATGCGACAGAATTGTCGCAGCGGAGTGGCGAGGGGCCATAATTAAGAGGAACGTGTGCAGGGGGACGCCACAGGGAGGTGTCCTATCTCCTCTGCTCTGGGTTGTGGTAGCCAACGAGCTTCTTGTGGAGCTGGAAGCCAATGGTTGTCGGGTGGTTGCCTATGCAGATGACCTAGCTATCCTAGTCATAGGCAAATTTCTGGGCACCCTGCGCGATGTTCTGCAGGGCTACCTGGATACTGTGGCTAGGTGGGCTGAATAATGTGGATTGGCGGTCAACCCGGGGAAAACAGAATTGGTTCCTTTTACAAGGAGATATTAGATACCCGACTTCAGAACTCCTTCGATTGGAGGGGTACCGTTGGTACTTGTTGACAGGGTTAAATATTTGGGAATTGTTCTGGACAAGAAGCTGTCCTGGAGGACCAATGTCGAAGATCGGGCCAGGAAGGCCGCGGTTGCCTTGTACTGCTGCAGGGTGGCTATCGGAAAGAGATGGGGGCTCTCGCCAGTAGTAGTACACTGGCTTTATGAGGTGGTGGTCAAACCGAATCTGCTCTATGGGGTGCTGGTTTGGTGGAAAGCACTGAAAACGGCGAGCACCTCCAAAATGTTAGTGTCAGTACAACGGACGGCGCTTATTGATATCAGTGGCGCTCTGAGAACAACACCTACTTTGGCACTGAATGTCATGCTGGATATAAATCCAGTAGATATTGCGGGAAAGGCAGCCGCGGCCCGGTCGTTGGTCAGGCTTCGTGATATGGGTTATATGCTTTCTGATTTCGGACACTCTAGCCTTCTTACTAGTTTCGACTTTATCCCGGACAGGACGGACTATTGCATGCCGATAGCCGCTCCCTATGCAACCTTCAGCCCAGTCATTCCCCCGAGAGAGGAGTGGGGAAGAGGAATTATCTGGGGCATGGGACCGGTTAACTTGTTCACGGATGGGTCGAAGTTGGACGGAATGGTTGGCGGGGGATCTTTTGTCAAGAGTTAAATGTAAACCGCAAGTTTAAGTTGGCTGATCATTGCAGTGTATTCCAAGTGGAAGTTGCTGCGATTAAGGATGCCGTGGATGAAATGCTATCCAGCGCTACTAGGGTTAGGGAATTTAACATCTACTCTGATAGCCAATCGGCTATAAAGGCCTTGAGCCCAACTTCAGTGCGATCGAGGGTGGTCTGGGAGTGCCTGACCTCACTTGCGATTGCATCGAATTATTTTACAATTAAGATTATCTGGGTCCCGGGCCATAGTGATATTCCGGGTAACTGTCAAGCGGATCTCTTAGCCCGAATCGGTACAACAGAACCGGATGAAGATGGCTGTAGGGATTTCGAGATTCCGCTAGCCACCTGTGGATTGCTCTTCCATAGCTGGGCCTCGAGTCAACTCAGGAAACGTTGGGCGGACACTACGTCTTGCAGGGTAGCAAGATCTTTCTGGCCGAAAGTGAATGGCAGGAGGTCTGCTGAAATAATTGGGTTCACTAAGGCTCACCTATCAATGGTCATTGGGGTTTTGACAGGGCACTGTCCCATGGGTATCCATGCGGTACGTCTCAATATAATGGAAACTCCATCCTGCTGCAGCTGTATGGAGGATGATGAGGTGGAATCATCAAATCACTTTATGCTTGATTGCCCAGCTTTTGCCAGAACTAGGCGAAAGTATTTCGGTCGCGACTCACTTGGATCTCCCGAGGAGCTATCCAAGGTTGAGATCGGGATCATTCGGAACTTAATCGTTGCTACCCATCGATTCTCTAAGTAGTTATATCTACGTCACCGTTATTTTAGTTTATTATATGTGGTATCACAACGAAACTTCATGTTGTCCAAGTGAACTTCCCCTATCAGGGAAGCTACCACCCAACCTAACCTAACCTAAGCTCAAACTTTAAACTTTACAAAGATTCGGGGGAATGTGATGGCTATTTTTAACTGGAGTATGTTGCCGCTGTGGTTGGGCAAGGAAAGTTTACGAAAACGTTGTGTTGGCGGTGATAAGCTACTGCCCCCACCAATATTACAAAATTCGAGATTCTCATAGACGGGTGAATGTTTCGACGATCCTAACTTTTGTGCATTCAAAATTTGGTTGCTACCAACTTAATATGAATTCCCTCCACCTCCTAGATTCAATATACTTCAATTTTTTGGTGACTGCTTTGATGGGAGTGGCAAAGTGTTTGTATTTGCATCAGCTGCATATTGTTCGATTGAACGGGGTGTGGCATACTTGGATGAAGCAATAATATTCGTACGTTCGTACATTTTGTATTCCTCTGGGTTTTGTTGTTGCTGCTGCATAGATGCATTGTCTGCATATCGACGAATAAAATTAGACCCAGCAGGGTATTTTGGTGAACCAAGCCCACCTCTACCATCCTCTGGCATTTGCAAGCGCTGCATTGCTTCATTGAGCTGTTGATTAGCCATCGATAAGACGTCCCACAACACTTTTTTGACCAAGAAACGTGCCTGTGGAAGCAGAGGTAGAGGGCGGCTCCTACTCCGTTGGAAGGATCAGGTGGAAAACGATTTAAACTCCCTTGGTGTGACCGGTTGGCGCCGGTTAGCGGAGCGGACGAGCGACTGGCGCGCCTTGTTGGACGGCCATAACCCTTAATATGGTTAAGCGCCAATTAATTAAGTAATTAAGACTTCACACAAAGCAATATATTAACCTTTTTCTACCGGCACAAAGGTAGGTTAGGTTAGGCTGAAACTGGCCGGTCCATGAGGACCTTACATAGACTGAATAAGTCCGTAGTGTTACCAGAAGTTTGTTTTAACGACCAAACTGAAAAATAAAATAACTCCGTCCGTTTGGAAAATATTGAAAGCTTCCTAGGATTTAAGCCACTTGCTGCTTCTAGATCTGACAGATAAATCACTCCTAATAGTTGGAGTCTTAGCCTGGAAAGTGCAGGGCAAGAGCACAGAACGTGCTCGATCGTTTCTTCCTCCAGCTTGCACTTCCTACATCTGCTATAATTGACCAAGCCTAATTTAAAAGCATGTGACGCCAGAAGGCAGTGTCCAGTCAGAATACCCGTCATGAGTCTACAGTCCTCTCTTTTTAATGATAGAAGCAATTTTGTTAGTCTAAGGTTGTAGGACCTGCACATAATATTCGACACTTTACAGCCCCGCGATTGTACCCACGCCTTTCCTGCTTGGTCGATCATGTGCACCTCTCGCCTTCGATTAATTTCGCCCAGTCTAATTGGGATGTCTATGGAGCAAGCTTCAAGGGATACGCCCTTTTTAGCTAGTTCATCCGCTTTTTCATTCCCATCTATTCCCATATGCTTCTCCCTGTCCCGATTCTCCCCAGGGACTGCTTACACTCTAACACGCATTTAGATGCTGTGCTATGCGAGATTATTGCCTTAATTGCTGCTTGACTGTCAATATAAAAGTTAACACGATTGCAGCTTGGGCTATTTCCTTCCAGGGTTTCTACCGCTTTGGTTACGGCTACTATTTCCGCTTGGAAAACGCTACAGTAATCCGGCAGCCTGTAGGATCTATTTATTTCCAGATCAGCACAGTATACCGCAGACCCTACTCCTCCCACTACTTTGGAACCATCTGTGTACACATGTATCGCCTCGTCCGCCATTTGAGCATCCTTGCGCCAACCATCCACCACTATTGTGGCCTTAAGATTGCCCTCGAAGCGCAGATAGGGAATCAGGTATTCTGTTCGTCTTGTGATTGATGACGCTATACTACTATGACCGTATGGTCGGCACTCAAGCTGCCCGAGGCACCGTGCCTGGTTGTAGTTGTTAACGCTATGTTCTTTGCTACCAGGTCTACAGGTGGAATGTGCAGAATGGCATACAGTGGAGCTGTCGGAGTTGTTTTCAGGGCTCCCGTAATGCTAAGTATTGATAGTCTGCATACCCACTCTAATTTTTTGAGGTAGGTTGCTTTTTGTGTGGCTTTCCCACCAAACAAGAACTCCATAGTTTAGGATAGGGCTTACAATCGCTGTAAAAACCCAATGAGAAAGAGAGGGATATAAGCCCCACGTACACCCCAGCATTCTTTTACATGCATAAAGTGCCGTTGAAGCCTTCTTCACCCTATCCTCCACGTTGAGCTTCTTTGACAGCTTACTGTCCAGGATGATTCCTAGACACTTTGTGCAAGGTTTCTCCTGTAGGGTCACCCCTCCTAGCTTAGGCCTGATCCAATTTGGAACCTTGTACCTCTTTGTAAACAAGACCATATCCGTCTTATCCGCGTTGACTTTCAACCCGACATTTGATGCCCAGGTATGAATATCCCGAAGCGCCCGATCCATCAAAGAGCTAATCGTTGGAAGGCACTTTCCCCTTATGACATTTGCAACGTCATCCGCGCAAGCCGTAAGTTTTACCGCGTCCTCATCGTATCGCCTGAGCAGTTGGTTGATGACCAGCGTCCACAGCAGAGGTGATAGCACCCCTCCCTGCGGCGTTCCTCTGTCCAATGATTTCGTGGCTTCGTACAATCCCCATTGTGATGTAATCTTCCCCCAATTTAACATGCAGCCGAGCCATCTGGTTAAGGCTGGATGTACTTTAATGTAATTAAGACCATCAATAATCGCCCATTTAGAAAAATTATTGAAAGCCCCGGCAATGTCTATTCCGTATATTCCGGGGCTTTCTCTGCGCTTATTACCACCCTATGCAATGTGGTGTCTACCGACTTGCCTTGGTGTACGCACGTTGGACTTTATGTCCACACCTATCAGCATCTCAAAGGTTTTGAGCAGATATGATGTTAAGCTAATGGGTCCATAATCTTTGGGATACACGTGGCCGATCTTCCCCGCCTTTGGTAGGAAAGCTAAACGAGCAGTTCTCCAAGAGTGCGGTACATGATTCAGTATTATGCACCCATCGAATATTATTTTAAGCCACTCCACGACCGCCCTACTTGAAACTTGCAGCATGGCCAGCAATATACCATTTGTTCCCGGCGATTTAAACTTAGAAAACCTCTTCAATGCCCATTCGACCTTGGTATCGGTCACCAAGCCCGGCACTACCCGCTCAGTGATCGACGTGTGAGTGCTGTTTCCTGCTCTTCTAAACCATCTCTCGATAGGAAATGTGTATCGAGAGGCACCTTAAGGGATTCCTCACTATTACGTGACCATTCCCCGTTCTCTTTCTCTATTAGTCCCTGGACTATATTTTTCCTTGCTAGGACTTTTCTCAACCATGCTCTTTCGTTGGAGCACTCTATGTCCGTACAGAAACTTTTTCATGAGATTCTCTTCTCCCTGGAAATTTCACGCTTGTAGATCCTCAGTAGTTCCCTGGACTCGTCCCGACACGCTTCGCTTTCCGCGGTCTTTGCTAGCTTAAACATTTCTTTTACCTGTCTTCTTAGAAGACACAGCTCATTGCTCCACCATGGCGGCTTTGATTTTCCTCTGAATCTTCTTAGATGGCAAGCTTTGTTATACGCAGTCATAAGCGTCCTTGTTAGGAATTCAATAGACTCCTCCAGTTCTTCCACATTGGCAACCTCTTTGGGTTGTCCCACTTTCGTTTCTACCTGTTTCTGGAATTTAGTCCAGTTTGTTGACCTGGGGTTTCTAAAGGTTCCTCCCTTCTCTACCCTCCTTAGGGGGATGTTGAAGCTGATATACGCATGGTCGGAGAAGGATGGTCTATCAAGAACCATTCAATCACACTTTGATATATCACGTTCGGAGCTCAGTGTAATATCCAAAAACATTGCTGGATGTTGGACCAATGTATGTAGGGACAATATTTCCCCTGTTGGCTATCTGCAATTGGTTTGCAGGATGTAAAAAAATTGAGATTCGCCTCTCTCGTTCGTATCTGCTTCTCCCCACGCATTGTTGTGCGCATTTGCATCCGCGCCTATGACCAACCGCCCTTTGCGCCCTTCGTCCTGTACAAGCTCTTGCACTCTATTGGTGGAACCTCCGCAGCATGGGCCATTTAGCAGGATGCCAGGATAAGTGCCTGCTTATTCCTTTGCTTAACAGCCACCAGTACGAAGTCCTCAGTAGTGTAATTAGGCAGCATATATGAATGCAGCTGTTTCCTTACCATTACTACAGCCACACCCGTCTTTCCGTTTGCGCATAGTAAACGCCAAATCCGCGCGCTAAGTCCAGAAACCTTTCCTCCCGATGAGAGCCACGGCTCCTGGATCAGCGCCACGTCAAACGAACCCTCCTCATGGGTTAGGAGGTTTATCTTTAGGACGCGTAGCATCATTGTGCTGTTTGTCCCCCTCCAGCACCTTCGTCGTGACGTCGTCGTCATCCCCTTGCCCTTTTGGTTTAGAGTGCTCGAAGCCCCCTTCAGCCTCTTGTAACTGTTGTGCCGGGTGTTCCTTTGTGAGACTCACAGCAACATCTGGCTGTTGGTCCTCTTCTAGCACCTTCGTGGTGACGTCGGCTACCTCCACCTGTCTAAGTAAGTACCTTCCAATCCTGTGTCGGTATGTTCGGATTCTGATTCTGCAGAAGTCGCAGTGTATCCTCCACCTTCATCACGCATGGTATCCATACCTTAACTTTTGGTACCGTGGGGATTTGCGCTTTATCCACCACCTCAAACCGCGCGTTCTTGCCTTGCCTTTGGAGGTTTGGAACCACTTCCTCCAGTCACCGCAAGCTCGCGATATTGTCGCACGCTATTATCTTCACACCATTATACCATCCCCAAATTTGAGCAGCTTTTAAAGTATTCCGCCAGCTCTCTTTCCTAAAAATTTGATAGGACTTGCCCTACAGAATATTTAGTGCTACCCTTGCCTTGTAACTCGTTAGGTAGCCGGTTTTCAGAAAGAAGCTTGAGCCGATAAATTATGTTTGTCCTGTTTACATTATATTTTCGAGAAGCACTCGTTGGCGTTTCAATTTTATTTTTTGTGTAGCGCTTGCTGAAGACCTTCTTCATTAATAATCCTCTCGGGATGTTTCCTTTTGTATATATTAGGCATATTACCTTAAATATTATAACAATAAAAGCACAACAACAAAAAAAACTATAACAGTCCACTAGGAAGATAAAAGAACGATTTGACAATTTGATAAATCCTCCTACTGGGCAAATGTCTAATCCTCCTTTAACGATCAATAAGTATTTGTTATGAAACTTACCGAATATGCTTAATATTATTACACAACTGATCTTTGAATTAGTTTTGTATGACAAATAACATTTTAAGTCTCAGAGAGTTAAAATAATACCAATTCACTGTAACGCTGGACGCAGGGGAACTTAACAAGCAAAATCAGCAACAAAACGCCACAAAACCGAAAAACACGTGCAGCACCAAGCAGACCAGCAAAATGACTGACATATTCATGTATATTGCTCAATAGTCAACAGGCTTAAAATACGGATTTTGATATTCTGTGTATCTATCAAGGTTTTCGTTTTATTTGAAAATGACAAATCCTCCTTTTGTCAAATCATCCTCGCTCTACCCTACGTAATACCACTCTACCACTCACATATGCCTGTGTGTATTAGTGGCCACAAGCATATGTGGGTGGTAGTTAATTATGTTACGAGGGGGGGGGGCAGATATATTTAGGTCTGTGAGCAACAAAAGAAAATAATAAAAAAAGGAATGCCACGTCATCACGCGTCCAGTGAGGCGATGCATCGAAGTAAGGCGATGCAAATGCGGACTGCTAGCACTGCACGCCGTCTGGTCGACCTCACGTTTCGCTCTCCTTTGGAAAGAGAAAATAAATTATTAAATACAAGTAAGTGGTTTGGAAATTCCGTGCAGTATTATTTACTCAAGTATATATAAGAGTATGCGCGGCTTTGAGATCAGGAATTTTGTTTCTGACAGGCTCCTGAGACCGCCAACCCGAATACGGTCGGTTGCGTTACGAGACCGCCAACTGTAGCTGCCGGTGTGACGCTCATAATCATTTCGGCGTATATGACAGCGCCGAGTGTCTGCCGAATTGATGATGAGGGGTAGAAATGCGGATCCGCTAGCCGTATAAATTGAAAAGGTGCGGCAATCTTCGGGTCCACATTAGACGGCGGACTCAAGCGATAGTGGCCTTTGACAACTGCGGCATGAGTGGTCATGCGTCGATGACCGGAACTTGCCGCGCAGAATGAGTGTGCATTGCCCTGGTCCTTGGCGCTCCAATTGTAAATCGCGTACCAGCTCTGCATCGCCGATTGTTCTGATGGCGTAGGGATCGATAATGGCACGAACCAAGTGTAAGTGCCCGTGCGATTCGATGCGCATGATGGCCGTCGGCACAATGGGCACGAAAGGCCGCATAATGGGCGATGGAGTAGCCTGGAGAAGCCGACCTGTCTGGAAGCCTTCCGGTGTGTCCCGCGATAGTGCCCTTGCATTTTGGGCGCCAGAAAAGTATGGCGCCGATTTATTTCGCCGTTGCTGCCTTTCGTGGTCCGGGGATTTGGTAGGGTCTCATTGGAGTCCGACGTTACTGTGCCACCAATTGGTTCAGGGTTTCTTTACCTTCTCCGCTCGTGCTGCAACAGCGGGCGGAAACTGCGCATCCCATTATTGATTGTTGGCGGTTTTATTTCCGCTTTCGCTAGCTTTTCCTCCGCTCTCGCTCTCTCTTCATCCATTTCTTCTTTTTCAACCTGCTGAGCCCAAGACTTTGTCGGTCTTATTAGGTTGATTGACAACGCGTCGTCGGACGGGTTGTCGTCGCCAATTGTGGCTGCATCATCGCGTTCTGACTGATGCTCATCCAAATGGAGCGTGGTGTGCTGCTTTTCCTGGCACAGTTTGCAGCGAAATTTGATGTAACACTTGTCCACGCGGTGAAAGGGCGACATACAGTTTGGACAATACTTATGAGGAAGCAATGCCCGCAACCTCTCCTCTGGGGATTTTTTCCTATATTCTGCGCAGAGTCTAAGGCTTTGGTCCCTTCCGCAGAGCTGGCAAGCGACGTAAAAGCGCTTTGCGCCTCCCTCTGACTTGGCCAATAAAGTTTGGTAGCGGGTCATGATCTGAAAGAATATTGGTATCATTGATCATGACCAAATTGGGGTTGGCGGAATGTTGTTTGGGTGGCGTTAAAAAATATATCCAATGTATTTTCGCAAAATAAAAATGGAAAGAAAAACTAATTGAAATAAAAGATTAAAGCAATAAGGGAATACTTATGTGCGCAAAGAAACGAAAAAACTGATTTAGCACTCATGCATTCACTCACAAGTGGCCTGCCACCACACGGAACGGTTCCCAACTTGGCTGAAAAGGTATAAAAGGCTGCCTGCGCAGTTGCATTTTCCCCATCCAACATTATTTTCGACGTGTATTGTCGATAATGTTGAAATTTGTGGAATTCAGTATTCTAACTGTCGACCAAATGAATGATTGATAGAGATATTTAGTGCGCGACATGTAGTGCATGTAACAGCGCATGAAGCCTTACGTCGATATTGCATTGGCTGTCAGAAATGAAGCGTAGAAACTCTGACGTTTGCTATGCTTTTTCATTTCCTTAACGGCAAAATTCATTCCTTTAAAACACTCGGTGGTGAGTATAGGAACTGCTTGTAGATTTTGTTATATCTTTTATTAATTAATTCCTCTTTTTATTTTCAGGAAAGACAAGCAGTTGAAGGCGATTCACGCGATCGTGGCCTCGTCAGAGCGCCGCTAACTGCCATTATACCATCCATATATAACCAAACAAACGATATAAAAAGACAACAGCTAGCTTTTGATCAAGCCAACATTTGCAAATACTTATATATTTGACCATAACATGCCACCAAATATGAAACGGTATCAAAGCAGGTATGCCAATTGCTCATGAATGTTGAGGATCTTGATTTTATTATTTTTCCCCCAAGTGTCTTAAACGCGATCGAAAATGTCAAGTTATATTCACCCCATCAAAAGGTTATTTGTATGATTATATGTACTCAACTCAAGCCAACCAAGTGAATAATTTGTCTGTTACTAATCTATCTAAATTCCGGTAGATGTATGCCGATTTAATGCAAGATATAAAGTCAGATGTTGTAGCTGGCACTGGAGCATGTGAAGAAGTGCGTAACAATATAAATTTCGCAAAAGTTTTAGAATTGATCCTGTTGATGGGTAATTATCTTGATTCAGGATCGAAGTGCGGAGCAGAGTTTGGCTTTGAAGTCTAATTTTTGGTCAAATTATCTTATACGAAGGATGTTGATAACAGACATTCTCTCCTACATTATCTGGTGAAATTGTAGAAACAGAATACCCGAATATTTTTGATTTTTATAATGAAAAGACACATGTAGATAGACCTTCTCGAGTGAACGCGGATTCGATAACGAGAACAATGCGTCAAATGACTATCGCTATGACGCGTTTGGAAACCGATAAAACAACAGAGTTCCTCAATGTGATGAGGATAAATTTGTTGAGGTAATGTGTAAATTCTCAATTGAATGTCGGCAGCAAGTTGATTTTTGGGAAAAATGCACCAAATGCAAGCTCAAACTTTTTTTTTAGGGGTTAAGATACTTGGCTTTGATATCATACGTGGTACCAGGCTCTGGATCAGGGACTGGTATCAGTCTTAGACCGGCTATAGTGACGAATTGTCACACGTGATTAGTTATCACGTCCTGCACGAGGTGCCCCTGCTTCTATTGATAATGGCGGATCTAGAGAGGACAACTCGATAAAACCCGCACCCCTGAGTCATTGTGCCGAGCTCAGGGGAGGGACGACCCGGTTAAGGGTCAAGACCGGTACACAACGGTGACGAACTGGATTGTTAGGGACTCTGATTTTGACTATGTTTAGGAATTGATGACTTTGGGCTGGTAGGTGCGGTATTCTGCCACCTTAGTAGGTCGGGGTGAAACCCTATCGAAAAGGCTGGTAGGCTAATGCTGCATCTGCCCACGTCCCGTTAAAACCGTGGCGGGCCTCAAGATACGTTCCGGCTCCGTCGCCGTTAAGTTGGTGGTGTATGTACGGTTGAAGATTTTCCCGCCTTGCTTCCGGTCTGGCTCTGAACACGTGGCCTCCCTGCGCAGCATAGTTAACCACGGGACCGTTGAAGGGCGACTACACAATCGGCTCCGGATAGCCGCCTTGATGGGGGACTTCTTAGAATGGGCACGGACGCAAACAAAAAGGAGGGTAGGAGTCACGGCGAAGGTCGTCATGGTGCGAGGGATGCGACAGGTGCGGATAGCGCTCCAAAGCAGGTCGCTGGTAGCCGGGAAAGCTCCCGGCGGGTCAAAAGGGCTGATTAGACGGATCAGCGCAGGGGTTTGGTTTCAAACCCCGTAGGTACGGTTAGTTCGGGTAGTGGAGGGGTGTCGAAACCGACACCCAATGCAGTCCCACATGGGGCTGTGACAGGGAAAGGTAGAGGTCCGGCGAATGTGACGGACCAGCCCAGTACCAGTAAGGAAGCCCTGTCGCGAGGAGCTTTCCCAACGGGAGCCTTGGGGTCGAAGCCTGCCAGGAAAGGTAGGCGATCGACGCCGCGTAGGAAAGCTCTGGGTGATCGGCGCCTAGCTGAGAAGATTTTGGAGCGCTACGGCGGAAGGGATGCAGCTCAGATTTCTGAGAAGCATTCCCGGACGCTGGAGTGGACCAGGAGCGTCGTTACTTGCGACGACCACACACCGGTGTCGAACGATGCGGGTGAGCAGCAGGCTAGGAAGCGGCAAAAGTCGCATGAGCGGAATGCCTCAACGACAAAAAGAACTCAAGGAGGTGGGGACGCAATTGCGTTTAGCGAAATCGCTAAACGAGCGGGCTCCATGACCCTCGGGGTCCTGGATAGGAGTAGGGAGGATGGTGCCATCTCCCGAGAGGAGTGGCCGTGGGTCGCCAGCGCTATATCAGCGGCCTATATGACCGCTGTTATCGAGAGCCCAGGTCCGCGGCCATGCTTCGAATTCTCGGGATGGTATCATGGATTTAGACTGATTACTTGTGCTGACGAGCGGTCGGCCTATATATTTAAGGAAATAATTTCCTTGGTTGGGCAGGTCTGGAGGGGAGCCAGACTCGAGGTCGTGGAACGGAGGGATCTCCCCCTTCGACCGAGGGCTCGAGTGTGGTTGCCTGCCGTGCCCCTCAGCCGGAGAAAATACTAGAGTTAATGCGTTATTGCAACTCGAACCTTCCGACGCATTTCTGGAGGGTCCTCAGGGTAGAGGAGGCTGTTGGGCCACGTCAGCAAGTGCTGATTCTGCTAAACGCAGAGTCCACCGTTCCTTTCTCTGACACGAGGGTGGTTATCTCCTATGGCCTCGAGCGTGTGGTTCTCAAAATCTACCACGCCGATTCCAGGGGAGATGGTTCCTCTCCCCCAGAGACTGTTCGGGAGGAGGAGGCGTCCGCAGGGGAGCCAGTACCCATGGCTGTGGATGATGACCCCGCTAATTTGGACAGCGAAAGCACTGTTGACGTCCCGTCAATAGGGGGATCTGTCATCAGTGCTACTCGTCTGGCTGATAGGGCAGAGGAGGAGCTCCTAGCCTCCGAGGGCGAATCATCGATGGCGGGATCCGTCATCAGCGTAAATCGTCTGTTTGGGGGGAGGAGGATCTCCTAGTCTCCGAGGGCGAAGCCGCCAAGGATGGGGTGCAGAAGAAGAAGAGTGGTGTTGATGGAAATTCGTCAAATCAATCTTTAGCATTCTAAGGCGGCTTCCGAAAACTTGTTGCTCTGTCTTGAGAAAGGCAGAGTGGATATAGTCCTTGTCTAGGAGCCGTGGCTGAGTAGTAACGGCGGAAAAATTTCTGGATTAATTACGGGAAAATTCAACACCTTGGTGCGTGGGGAGGCAGGTAGGCCTAGATCCTGTGTGCTTATTAAAAAGGATTTTAAAGCTTTTATTCTCTCTAATTTCAGCAATGCTGACGTAATCACGGTCTGCCTCGAGCGAGGCAGTAACGAATTGCGGGTGGTCTCATGTATATGCCCCATGGGGACGTAAGGGGACCACCATCTGTGATACTGGGCGAAATCACCGCTGAAACAAGGCGGAGAGGCGTTGGCGTAATCATAGGTGCCGATTCTAATTCACACCATAGCATATGGGGTAGCTTGGATACGAACACCAGAGGTGAGTCTTTATTTACTTTTATTGTAGATGAGGGACTTTGTATATGTAATAGAGAGAATTACCCAAATTTTATTACTGCGGTAAGGGAGAAGATCCTAGACCTCACCCTGGTTAGCAGAGAACTGGAAGATCGGATATCCGGCTGGAGGGTTCTCAACGATCATTGTGGGGACTGGTCGATGAGTAGCGAGGAGTCCCCAAGACTTTTACTGGACAATCATTTTGCCGATGTCCAAGTTGCCCAGGGATCTTCGCTTGCGTGGTCGGCGGTTGCTGGCCATACAGAAATACCTGCCATTCCACTACGGGAAAGTCAAATATCCTCGGCAAAAGTTCGTTTAAGTCTTATAAGTCACCCGGCCCGGATGGCATTATTCCTGCGCAACTTCAAAAGTCTTTAGGGATTTCCTGCCGCTGGTTGGCCATCATCTAAACTAACTGCCTCAGGCTTAACTATATCCCTAAGTCGTGGCACACGGTTAGGGTCATATTCATTCTGAAGGCCGGCAGGAGGTCTCATGTATGACCTAAGGATTTCAAGCAAATCAGTCTCTCTTCGTTTCTTCTTAAGACGTTTGAGCGGTTGATTGACCTGTACCTACGGGAAATGATACCTCGGGGGTTACTGTCGGCTTAACAGCATGCGTACTGCAAGGGTAGATTGACGGAAACGGGTCTCCATTCGATTGTAAAGCAAATAGAGGGGCCCCTAGAACACAAAGAGTAGGCTCTGGGTGCCTCTCTAGACATCGAGGGGGCTTTTAACAATGTCTTACCGGGGGCAATCGAAAGAGCTCTGGTGGGTTTAGGAGTCGAAGCGGCTCTGGTTCAATTTATTAGAAAACTTCTATGCGACAGAATTGTCGCAGCGGAGTGGCGAGGGGCCATAATTAAGAGGAACGTGTGCAGGGGGACGCCACAGGGAGGTGTCCTATCTCCTCTGCTATGGGTTGTGGTAGCCAACGAGCTTCTTGTGGAGCTGGAAGCCAATGGTTGTCGGGTGGTTGCCTATGCAGGTGACCTAGCTATCCTAGTCATAGGCAAATTTCTGGGCACCCTGCGCGATATTCTGCAGGGCTACCTGGATACTGTGGGTAGGTGGGCTGAATCATGTGGATTGGCGGTCAATCCGAGAAAAATAGAATTGGTTCTTTTTACAATGAGATATAAGATACCCGACTTCAGAGCTCCTTCGATTGGAGGGTTACCGTTGGTACTAACTGACAGGGTTAAATATTTGGGAATTGTTCTGGACAAGGAGCTGTCCTGGAGGACCAATGTCAAAGATCGGACCAGGAAGGCCGCGGTTGCCTTGTACTGCTGCAGGGGGGCTATCGGAAAGAGATGGGGGCTCTCGCCAGGAGTAGTACACTGGCTTTATGAGATGGCGGTCAAACCGATTCTGCTCTATGGGGTGCTGGTCTGGTGGAAAGCACTGGACACTGCGAGCATCTCCAAAATGTTAGTGTCAGTGCAACGGACGGCGCTTATTGGTATCAGTGGCGCTCTGAGAACAGCACCTACATTGGCACTGAATGTCATGCTGAATATACATCCAGTAGGTAGATATTGCGTGAAAGGCAGCCGCGGCCCGGTCGTTGGTCAGGCTTCGTGATATGGGTTATATGCTTTCTGATTTCGGACATTCTAGCCTTCTTACTAATTTCGACTTTATCGCGGACAGGACGGACTATTGCATGCCGATAGCCGCTCCCTATGCAACCTTCACCCCAGTCATTTCCCCGAGGGAGGAGTGGGGAAGAGGAATTATCTGGGGCATGGGACCGGTTAACTTGTTCACGGATGGGTCGAAGTTGGACGGAAAGGTTGGCGGGGGGGGGGGGGGGGGGGGGTCTTTTGTCAAGTGCTAAATGTAAGCCGCAAGTTTAAGTTGGCTGATCACTGCAGTGTATTGCAAGCGGAAGTTGCTGCGATTAAGGTTGCGGTGGATGAAATGCTATCCAGCGCTACTACGGTAGGGGAATTTAGCATCTACTCTGATAACCAAGCGGCTATAAAGGCCTTGAGCTCAACTACAGTGCGATCGAAGGTGGTCTGGGAGTGCCTGACATCACTTGCGATTGCATCGAATTATTTTACAATTAAGATTATCTGGGTCCCGGGCCATAGTGATATTCCGGGTAACTGTCAAGCGGATCTCTTAGCCCGAATCGGTACAACTGAACCAGATGAAGATGGCTGTAGGGATTTCGGGATTCCGCTAACCACCTGTGGATTGCTCTTCCATAGCTGGGCCTCGAGTCAGCTCAGCAAACGTTGGGCGGACACTACGTCTTGCATGTAGCAAGATCTTTCTGGCCGAAAGTAAATGGCAGGAGGTCTGATGAAATAATTGGGTTCACTAAGGCTCACCTATCAATGGTCATTGGGGTTTTCACAGGGCACTGCCCCATGGGTATCCATGCGGTACGTCTCAATATATTGGAAAATCCATCCTGCTGCAGCTGTATGGAGGATGATGAGGTGGAATCACCAAATCACTTTATGCTTGATTGCCCAGCTTTTGCCAGAACTAGGCGAAAGTATTTCGGTCGCGACTCACTTGTATCTCCCGAGGACCTATCCAAGGTTGAGATCGGGATCATTTGGAACTTTATCGTTGCTACCCAACGATTCTCTAAGTAGTTATATCTACGTCACCGTTATTTTAGTTTATTATATGTGGTATCTCAACGGACCTTCATGTTGTCCAGTGAGCTTCCCCTATCTGGGAAGCTACTACCCAATCTAACCTAACCTAAGCTCAAACTTTAAACTTTACAAAGATTCGAGGGAATGTGATGGATATTTTTAACTGGAGTATGTAGTCGCTGTGGTTGGACAAGGAAAGGTTACGAAAACGTTGTGTTGGCGGTGATAAGCTACTAACTAACTAAGTCGACCCTTTACAGCCCCGCGATTGTACCCACGCCTTTCCTGCTTGGTCGATCATTTGCACCTCTCGTCTTCGCTTAATTTCGCTCAGTCTAATTGGGACGTCTATGGAGCAAGCTTCAAGGGATGCACCCTTTTTAGCTAGTTCATCCGCTTTTTCATTCCCATCTATTCCCATATGCTTCTCCCTATCCCGATTCTGTCCAGGGATTGCTTACACTCTAACACGCATTTAGATGCTGTGTTATGCGAGAGTATTTCCTTAATTGCTGCTTGACTGTCAATATAAAAGTTAACACGATTGCAGCTTGGGCAATTTTCTTCCAGGGTTTCTACTGCTTTGGTTACGGCTACTATTTCCGCTTGGAAAACGCTACAGTAATCCGGCAGCCTGTAGGATCTATTTATTTCCAGATCATCACAGTATACCCCAGATCCTACTCCTTCCACTGCTTTGGAACCATCTGTGTACACATGTATCGCCTCGTCCGCCATTTGAGCATCCTTGCGCCAACCGTCCACCACTATTGTGGCCTTAAGATCGCCCTCGAAGCGCAGATAGGGAATCAGGTAGTCTGTTCGTCTTGTGATTGATGACGCTATACTACTATGGCCGTATGGTAGGCGCTCAAGCTGCCCCGAGGCACCAAGCCTGGTTGTAGTTGTTAACGCTATGTTCTTTGCTACCAGGTCTACAGGTGGAATGTGCAGAATGGCATACAGTGAAGCTGTTGGAGTTGTTTTCAGGGCTCCCGTAATTCTAAGCATTGATAGTCTGCATACCCACTCTAATTTGTTGATGTAGGTTGCTATTTGTGTGGCTTTCCACCAAACAAGAACTCCATAGTTTAGGATAGGGCTTACAATCGCTGTAAAACCCCAATGAGAAAGAGAGAGCGATAAGCCCCACGTGCACCCCAGCCTGCTTTTACATGCATAAAGTGCCGTTGAAGCCTTCTTAACCCTCTCCTCCACGTTGAGCTTCCTTGACAGCTTACTGTCTAGGATGATTCCTAAACACTCTGTGCAAGGTTTCACCTGTAGGGTCACCCCTCCTAACTTGGGCCAGATCCAATTTGGAACCTTGTACCTCTTTGTAAACAAGACCATATCTGTCTTATCCGCGTTGACTTTCAACCCGACATTTGATGCCCAGGTATGAATATCCCGAAGCGCCCGATCCATGAAAGAGCTAATCGTTGGAAGGCACTTTCCCCTTATGACATTTGCAACGTCATCCGCGCAGGCCGTAAGTTTTACCGGTCCCTTATCAAATCGCCTGAGCAGTTGGTTGATGACCAGCGTCCACAGCAGAGGTGATAGCACCCCTCCCTGCGGCGTTCCTCTGTCCACTGATTTCGTGGCCTCGTGCAATCCCCATTGTGATGTAATCTTCCTGTAATTAAACATGCAGCCGACCCATCTGGTTAAGGCTGGATGTACTTTAATGTAATTAAGACCATCAATAATCGTCCATTTAGAAACATTATTGAAAGCCCCGGCAATGTCTATTCCTTATATTCCAGGGCTTTCTCTACGCTTATTACCACCCTATGCAATGCGATGTCTACCCACTTGCCTTTGGTGTACGCATGTTGTGTTGTGGAGAGCAGCTTTTCATCCACGTTGGACTTTATGTCCACATCTATCAGCCTCTCAAAGGTTTTGAGCAGATATGATGCTAAGCTAATGGGTCTATAATCGTTGGGATACACGTGGCCGATCTTCCCCACCTTTGGTAGGAAAGCTACACGAGCAGTTCTCCAAGAGTGCGGTACATGATTCAGTCTTATGCACTCATCGAATTATATTTTAAGCCCCTCCACGACCGCCCTACTTGATACATTGTAGCATGTCCGGCAATATACCATCTAGTCCCGGCGATTTAAACTTAGAAAACCTCTTCAATGCCCATTCGACCCTGGTATCGGTCACCAAGCCCGGCACTACCCGCTCCGTGATCGACGTGTGAGTGCTGTTTCCTGCTCTTCTAAACCATCTGCCGATGGGAAATGTGTATCGAGAGGCACCTCAAGGGATTCCTCACTATTACGTGACCATTCCCCGTTCTCTTTCTCTATTAGTCCCTGGACTATATTTCCCCTTGCTAGGACTCAACCGTGCTCTTTCGCTGGAGCACTCTATGTCCGTACAGAAACTTTTTCATGAAATTCTCTTCGCCCTGGAAATTACACGCTTGTAGATCCTCAGTAGTTTCCTGTATTCGCCCCGACACGCTTCCCTTTCCGCGGTCTTTGCTAGCTTAAAAATTTCTTTTACTTGTCTTCTTAGAAGACTCAGCTCATTGCTCCACCATGGCGGCTTTACTTTTCCTCTGAATCTTCTTAGATGGCAAGCTTTGTTATACGCAGTCATAAGCGTCCTTGTTAGGAATGCAATAGACTCCTCCAGTTCTTCCACATTGGCAACCTCTTTGGGTTGTCCCACTTTCGTTTCTACCTGTTTCTGGAATTTAGTCCAGTTTGTTGACCTGGGGTTTCTAAAGGTTCCTCCCTTCTCTACCCTCTTTAGGGGGATGCTGAAGCTGATATACGCATGGTCGGAGACATTGCTGGATGTTGGACCAATGTATGTAGGGACAATATTTCCCCTGTTGGCTATCTGCAAATTGGTTTGCAGGATGTAAAAAAATTGAGATTCCCCTCTCTCGTTCGTATCTGCTTCTCCCCACGCATTGTTGTGCGCATTTGCATCCGCGCCAATGACCAACCGCCCTTTGCGCCCTTCGTCCTGTACAAGCTCTTGCACTCCATCGGTGGAACCTCCGCAGCATGGGCCATGTAGCAGGATGCCAGGATAAGTGCCTGCTTATTCCTTTGCTCAACAGCTACCACTACGAGGTCCTCAGTAGTGTAATTAGGCAGCATATATGAATGCAGCTGTTTCCTTTTACATTACTACAGCCGCACCCGTCTTTCCGTTTGCGCATAGTAAACGCCAAATCCGCGCGCGCTAAGTCCAGAAACCTTTCCTCCCGATGAGAGCCACGGCTCCTGGATCAGCGCCACGTTAAACGAACCCCCCTCAAGGGTTAGGAGGAGTTCGCTCGACGCCACTTTACTGTGTTGGAGGTTTATCTTTAGGACGCGTAGCACCATTGGGCTGTTTGCCCCCCTCCAGCATCTTCGTCGTGACGTCGTCGTCGTCCCCTTGCCCTTTTGGTTTAGAGTGTTCGAAGCCCCCTTCAGCCTCTTGTAACTATTGTGCCGGGTGTTCCTCTGTGCGACTCACAGCACCATCTGGCTGTTGGTCCTCTTCTAGCACCTTCGTGGTGACGTTGGCTACCTCCACCTGTCTGTTTTCCTTAAGCTTTTGCGGTCCTTTTCGACTTCGCCCACTTCCAGCGTGTTAGGATTTTTATCCTCGGGACCTCTTTTCCTGAGTCGGATATAAATTTTGGCTGTACCAAAGGACATTTTTCCAAGCTGCGTGTACAATATCTCCTCCGCCTGCTTGTTTATTTGGAAGATGTAGAACTGACCTTCCTCCGTAGGCCGAGATACAGTAAGTACCTTCCAATCCTCTGTCGGTATGTTCGGATTCTGATTCTGCAGAAGTCGCAGTGCATCCTCCGCCTTCATCACGCATGGTATCCATACCTTAACTTTTGCTACCGTGGGGATTTGCGCTTTATCCACCACCTCAAACTGCGCGTTCGTGCCTTGCCTTTGGAGGTTTGAAACCACTTCCTCCAGCCACCGCAAGCTCGCGATGTTGTCGCACGCTATCATCTTCACACCATTATACCATCCGCCCGTATCAAAGGTTGGAAGGGGCTTACTTCGTTGTTCCCGCATCAGCTTAAACATTAGGTAAGCTAATAAGCTCCCTTTCTACAGATCTCCACCTTTCACTAGTCATCTGTCCGAAAGGACTGCTACGATCAACCAGCGCCACTGTCAGTGACTACTTTGCCACATCACTCATCTTCTCGGGAAAAGCCGGAGTCTTAGTGTTAACACCCTTTGGCACCTCCGAGAAAGCCGGAGTCTTAGTTTTAACTCCCGTCAGCAAACCTTTTGAACTGCCTTCGACCTACTTTTACCGCCTCCTGGGCCCATTCCAAGCGCTCGATCTCCACTTCTGTTGGGTCGAAAATTCTCAGTACTGCACGGTACTGCGACAGAGCTCTTTTACTTCCTCTGCTCCGTACCCTTCTCCACTCTTCTACAGCGTTTTCATTTGTGTGCTTTTCCAACACGAGAGTTCATTGAATCAGCACTACTGTCGCTCCCCGAGTCCGACGAATTGCTTAATGCGTATTTGTATTTGGCTTGCGACTCAGTCCTCCTCTTATCATCCTCCTTATTACAATTTGGTAATGAGTCGTTCATCTTGGTCGTACGACCACCGGCACAAAGGTAAAGTTCGTAATTGTATTTGCAGGGTCCATGAAATTTTATTAGATTTGGAATGCACTACAATGCCTATGGTAAAGCGATGACGGAATCTACAAGGGAGTTTCCGGACTTTTCAGGAGCCTATGATGAAGATTGAAGTAATAAAGAGGTACGGGGAATATTTCGAATTTGATCCTAATAAGCATTCAATGCAAGAGTTATTTACAGGTTTAAAGATTTTCAAGGACGCTTTTATACAATCGCATCAAGATAATGTCCATAGACGCGAAGAGGAAAAGAACAAAGCGGAGACTGCAGGATGCCCGAGAGCAATCATTGCGTGATCAATTAGGAAGGCAGCAATTTTAAATTAGCACTCGTTGATATGAATTCCACACAAACTCACGAAAGTGGTATGAATAGTTTACTAGAAGCTTTGCAAACCGGGCGATGATGCTGAGAATTCGAGCTCAACCACAACTACAATAGAGGCACCCAAAAAGGGAGATAGGACCCGTAATAC
Organism: Eurosta solidaginis; assembly: GCF_040869045.1. Classification (NCBI taxonomy): domain Eukaryota; kingdom Metazoa; phylum Arthropoda; class Insecta; order Diptera; family Tephritidae; genus Eurosta; species Eurosta solidaginis. Next base: position 71,514,779 of record NC_090324.1, on the reverse strand, counting down.
GTAAAAGAATGCAAAAAAAAGCAAATATATGCCGGCGTCAATTACATACCAGGATTAACGGACAACAAAACATTTTATAGCATCATACGCAACAACAATATAAAATTTGCGCATAAACCAAATCGAACTTTGAACACAATCTTTACACAAACAACAGAAAAAATCGGCAAAGAACAACAACATAATGTGGTATACGAAATAAAATATAATGGGAGCGCAGGAGAAACTTGCAATCAAATATACATTGGAACGACGAAGCGCTCGCTAAATGTACGAATAAACGAACATAGACTAGACGCCAAAAATAGAAAAACAACAGCACTATGCGAACATTTGACCAACAAAGGACACACAGCGGACTTCGAAAACGCGAAAATATTAGACGTTGAGGGGAAAGAACGAACACGGATGATGCTGGAAGCTCTACGATTACAACAAAAAAGCAACAATGGTTGGAGTGACGGCATTGTCAGCCAATGGATGAAGCAGGAAACATGAATGGAGGCAGTTAATTAAATGTAAAGTATTGTTTATTTATGTGTTAGATGTTGAAAGTTCCAATGTTATATTTTGAATGTAAGTATTATGTTAACAACAGAGTTATGTAAATTGTGTAATACTAAGTAATGTGTTAATGTTTGTTTTGTTTTATATCATATTTTATTATAAATATACAGTCTCCCTGATAAAGATGAAAAAATTTCATCGAAACGCGTAGGAGTAAAAGAGAAACCTTGTGTTTTGTCTTTATTTTATCGGCCGAAAAGCTCCAAATAATTATAATCCCTTTATTACCACTTAAATTTAAGTTTTACATCATTTTTTTTTAATCCATTTTAATTTTTGAATTTTGAAATTAAATCTAATTCTTAAGAGCTCTTTATTATTTTGGGTTTTATTTTTTTCAATTTTCTTTATTTTCTTTACTTTTAGTGTTAATCCAGACCCGAAAATTTACTTTTTATTTTGTTTTTGTATTGAATTTTTGAGTTTTTTAATTTATTTTAAGTCTAAAATTTTTTTAATCGAAGTTTTAATCTTGAATTTATACCTTTTATTTTTATTTTTGCATTAAAATATTTAAATTTAATTCCTATAATTAAAAATTTTTTTTATTTTATTTTATTTTATTATTTCTTTCTTTTCATCCTACTTGAATTATTTGTATTTTTTTCCGGGAAATTTTGTGTATTTTAAGTTACACTTGCTATTAAATCTTTAATTTGAATTTTGAGTAAATCACTAGAATTTTTAGTTTTCGTTCAATTGCTTTAGTTTCTTTTTTAAGCACTTGATTCAATTTCCCTTGTTTTTTCCTTTTTTCATTTGCTATTTAATTTCATAATTTCCTTTTAGTAGTGTAGTAAATTTTTTTTGGGTTATCGGTTAAGTTTTTTTACTTGAATTTTTTGTTTGTGAAACTTTTTTTTCTTCTAAATTTTTTGGGTTCTGATTTTCAATCAGTTTTGTTTAAGTTGCTTTAATTTTTTTTGGAAGGACAATTGAAGTTCATTTTTAAATTTAGTTCGCGGTTACTGCGCGTTTGAGATAGTGTGAATCCGTAGAGTGTGTCTGGGTACATGTCTGACGGAGACAACAGGGAAGAAAGAGTTTTTGGTGGTTTGGGCCTGTTCAGCGGAGACAGGCGTATTACTCGTGGCTTTGCGCGTGCCCTTCGAAATCAGGTGGTTGGGTCACTGTTCAACCAAATTGATACAGGTATTCAACAACCGGTAGATCTCGTCCCTGTATACTACTTCAATTAGTGCACAGCTAGGATCTTCGGCTCTTTCGAAGGAGGGAGCTGACGCGAAGCTAGTGTGTCCATTGTGAGCCAGGTAGTGGCAAATAGGTCCGAAGAGAGCCTGAACTTTTCGAAAAAGCTCGACGAAATTTTAGATATGGCAGACGACGAACAGGGCGGTGCTGAGGGGGGCGTTGGTCCAGTTGGGTTGCGGTAGCATCAGGAAATAGGATGGCGAACACCGATACGAACACTGAACAACTAAGTCGTTTGATAGTCATGATGGCGCAGCAAGACGTATGTAGCCACCCTCAGCGGTCGAGTAGCAGAGATCGAAACCTCCGCAGCACAGGCACTGGATCACCGCTCCACTCAGGCATCGACGCCGAACAACAGAGTAAAGTAAGTAAGTAAGTAAGTAAAGTCCCTATCGAATCCGACTAAGCACAAAGACAAAGTTTCCATCGCCTTTGGCGATAAGGTGCTGTCGGATGCAAAAAAATGCGCGAGCGCTTTCTGCCGACAATACAAAATGCATCCTACGGTTGAAAAAGATAGACGGAGAGCCAATAGACACGCACATAAACACAAATTCAGCGCGTCACCAATCACCATCACCGCTAGAGAGGTTGAGGACGCCATTGGTCGCGCTAAACCATCCAAAGCAGTGGGCCCAGACGGCATAGCCATGCCGATGCTTAAAAACCTAGGGAAAGAGGGTTTCAAGTATTTAGCGCATGTCTTCAACCTGTCTCTTTCCACCTTTGTCATACCCGAGAAATGGAAAATGGCCAAGGTGGTCCCGCTACTAAAGCCTGGGAAACCAGCTAACATAGGTGAGTCATATCGTCCGATATCTCTCCTATCGCCAGTGGCAAAGACGCTTGAAGCCATTTTGCTCCCTTATTTCCAAGCACATTTGCAGCTAGCCCCTCATCAGCATGGCTTCAGAAAACTCCATAGCACTACCTCCGCGCTAAATGTCATTGGCACCTAGATAAATTGCGGTTTGAATCAATACCCCCACCATAGAACAGTACTCGTAGCGCTAGACCTATCAAAAGCCTTTGATACGGTCAACCATGGCTCGTTACTGCAAGACCTGGAAGGGTCTACCCTTCCCCCATGTCTTAAAAGGTGGACCGCAAATTATCTGTGTGGTCGGCAGGCATCGGTGCAATTCAGAAACGAAACATCAAAACCAAGGAGAATTAAACAAGGGGTGCCACAGGGTGGTGTCCTATCCCCACTTTTGTTTAACTTCTACATATCCAAGCTACCTTCACCACCGGAAGGAGTCACAATCGTTTCCTACGCCGATGACTGCACAACAATGGCCACAGGCCCAGGCCCATAGATCGATGAGCTATGCAATAAAATAAACGGCTATCTCCCTGATCTCTCCAGTTTTTTCGCCTCGCGAAACCTGGCATTGTCACCGACTAAATCTTCCGCGACCTTATTTACAACATGGACGCCCCAAATGTCGACCATATTGAACATCCATGTCGATGGCACTGCGCTACCGACTGTCCTACACCCCAAAATCTTGGGTGTGACGTTTGATCAGGATCTACATTTTGGTGCGCACGCAACCGCAATTGTTCCGAGAATTCAGAGCCGTAATAAAATCCTCAAATCCCTTGCTGGCAGTACCTGGGGAAAAGATAAAGAAACGCTCATGACCACATACAAAGCAATTAGCCAGCCGATTACGTGCTACGCGTCACCCATATGGTCGCCAAGCCTAAAAACTACCCACTGGAAGAAACTACAGGCCTGCTCTCAGAATCGCCACGGGCTGTCTTCTTATGCCCCAGAACACCATCTGCATAATGAGGCGAGAATACTCCCCATCAGGGAGAGAAATGAGATGCTGACCAAACAGTTTCTGTTGAATACCCAGAAACCTGGGCATCCCAACAGACATCTGATTGACGAACCAGCACCGCCTAGGGGCCTAAGGAGTCATCTCTGTAAGCATTTTGAGGAAATACGGCACCTGAGAACCCAGCCGTATGAAGCGAAAAAATACAAGCAGGTCCTTGGTGAACTCCATAGACAGGCGTCGGACCTTTATGTCGGGAATTGCCCGGTGAATCCAGTACTTGAAGAAAAATATCCAGAACTCGCGGAAGAGGAACGCATACTCCCCAGGGAAACGCGTGTCACTCTTGCTCAACTTCGTTCTGGATACTGTAACAGGTTAAACTTTTACCTATCCAGAATCAACCCCGACATACAAAATGTATGCCCCGCTTGCAATGTGTCCCCACATGACACCAACCATCTCTTTAATTGTAATGTGGAACCAACGCCTCTAACACCCCTTTCCTTATGGTCCACCCCTGTTGAAACGGCAAGTTTCCTTGGACTCCCGTTAGAGGATATTGATGACAATTTGTGATCGGTCGCGGCTCTTAGGTGGTGCGAGCATTGCTATAACAACAACAACAACAACAGAAGTCAAACAAACTCAGATGGAGCAGGCAACAACACCAACAACGGGGAAAGACGAACGGACGGAGGAAGTCAGGCCACACAGGAGCCACAGCGTTGGAAGGTAGTGGACCTGGAGAAGTGGCACATAAAGTTTGACGGCACGGATAAAGGGATTTCGGTCGAAAGTTTCTTATTCCGTATTGAGAAGATGAGGGTACAGCATCAAATCACTCATCACCAGCTGTTTACTGATTTCCATTGTCTCGTGTCGGGCGCGGCTTTGAAATGGTACTGGCAGGTGTTCGAAGACAATGCAGAAGATCCAAACTTTGGATACATGGATCTGAAGGCAGAATTGCTAGCGCATTTCAAAACCGCAGATTCCGCTAATAGGTGATTCGGTAAATCATGGAACGGAAACAGTTGGTGCATGAGGGATTTGATGAATTTTATGGGAAAGTACATAATTTGACAGGCTTCGGAAGAGAATTCCTGAAATGGAGCTAGTAGGAATCATTAAGGGCAACCTAAAGCCTTACCTGGCTAACCTTACATTCTCCTCGAAAATGGACACACTAGCCGAGCGAAGGGCTGAGTTCCGGCATGCCGAAAAGGTTATAAAAGAAAACAAAAGTAGGTCTAAAGGGGTGGTAAGCGAAGTGGTCTACCCCGTCGTACATTTCTCAGAAGAGATAGGCAGTTTCAAGCCACTTGAAGCGATAGGGAACCCATTTAAAAATAGGTCGAACAGTGGTCAGCTACCTGATGGCAGGACACAAAACCTGGCACCGCGTGTTGCACCTGCCACAACGTCTACAACCGGTACCAAACCAACTATAAACTCTTTCTGTACCTCACCTTTCCACTTAATGTTGTGTTTCTCTTGTGGAATGCCGGTTGACCATTTTGTGAAGAATCCAGCGAAAGCCAATAGGGAAACGCGTTGCAAATCCAGCTTCCACAACATGATCTGCTTTTCGTGTGGGGGAGACAGCTCTTTTTGTGTGTTCAAACACCCTAAGGGAAACGGGAATCTGGCAGAGATGACCGGGGTACTCAGCCAGGAGAAGGAGCGCCTGGACAACAAACAATGAAAATTTTAAAAAGAGAAAATAATAATGGAAGAATAGAAAACAGTTTAGATGTAACAAAGAAGAGAGAATTGAAGAGTTTACATATAAGGAAACTAGAATATGAGGAAGCACGGAGGAGAATATTAAATGAGGAGATAGTAGAAAGACAAAGAAGCAGAAATTTTAAAAAGATACAAAAGATGAGAGAAAAGAGAAAGATGTTTAGAAGAATCAGGAGAAAAATAATTTCGACAATAGTCACATTAAATGGTGACAATAGGTTTTTTGCGCAAACAAAGATAGGGGGTAAAGACGCATTAGCTTTTTTAGATGCGGGAGCAGGAGCATGTTGTCTGGGGAAAAATAGTGAGAAGTTTTTAGAAGGGCACGAAGCAAGGATTCTGCCAATAACACATCATTTTATTAAGACGGCAAACAGAGGAGAAACACCAGTGACAGGCGTGGTAGTATTACCAGTGATGTGGGACGAGATGTGCAGGGACTTCGAGTTTTTAATAGTACCAAGGCTCCAACAAGAAGTATATTTAGGGATTGATTTTTGGAAGGTTTTGAACCTAAACGTAGTTAGTAGAAGCCCCACAGCTCGTCCAACCCACACGAGAGTAGCAGAGCACGCTCCAGCCGAGGGGGACTTGTCCTTCGACGCCGTACAACATGTCTTATACCCAGACAAGACGGTAGCTTTAGAGAGGGTAAAGGCACAATTCCCGTCGTTCGCTGTCTTAGGATTAGGCCGTACCGGATTAGAAGAGCATGTAATAGAGGTACGCGATGAGAATTTACCTGCTAAACAACGCCACTACCCCATCTCACCAGCGATTCAAAAGTTAGTTTACGCGGAATTAGATCGAATGCTTAGTATGGGGTAATCGAAGAATCCCATAGTAGTTGGAACTCACCAATGTCACTGGTAATTAAGGGAACTAAGAATCGACTTTGCCTGGATGCGCGTAAGGTAAATGAGCGAACCGTCAAGGACGCCTATTCACTCCCCCATATCGACGGAATACTTAGCCGGCTACAAAATACTAGGTATATATCAGCCATAGACCTGAAGGACGCCTTCTGGCAGATTCCGTTGGAAAAAAGGTCGAGGGAGAAGACAGCGTTCACAGTGCCAGGGAGACCCGTCTACCAATTTACAGTTATGCCCTTCGGACTGTCCAACGCGGCACAAAGAATGTGTCGATTAATGGACAAGGTTATACCCGCTTCGTTACGTGAATGGTAGTTTGTGTACCTTGATGACTTGTTAGTTTGTTCTGAAGATTTTTCGTCTCATATATGTTTGTTAGAAAATGTCGCTCGGTGTCTTCGCGAAGCAAACTTAACAATAAACGTAGAGAAAAGTAAGTTTTGTTATAAAGAAGTTCGATATCTTGGTTATGTTGTAGGTGCCGGCCGCATTAGAACTGACGCAAACAAGGTAGCAGCTGTGAGGGACTTCCCCGAACCGAAAACCCCGAAACAGTGACGACGGTTCTTAGGCATGTCAGGCTGGTACCGATGCTTCATACAAGATTACACGACTATTGCAGCTCCGCTGCCCGACTGCCTCACCAAGGAAAAGATAAAGAAATTCACTATGACTGATGACGCCAGACGGGCATTTGAACAACTCAAACAAGGCCTAATATCGGCTCCCGTCCTAACGCATCCAGATTTTAACAGACGTTTCTACATCCAATGTGATGCATCGACAGACGGAGTGGGCGGGGTTCTTTTCCAACTCGACGAAGACAATAACGAAAGACCAATTGCTTACATGTCTGCAAAACTGAACAAAGCACAGAAAAACTACAGTGTGACAGAACAGGAATGTTACGCAGCGGTTCTAAGCGTAAAACGTTTTCGACTCTATGTGGAGGGCTTGCCCTTCACGATAATAACGGACCAGGCGAGCTTAAAATGGCTTATGAACCAAAAAGACCTTGCTGGACGACTTGCTAGATGGAGTTTAAAACTCCAAAGTTTCGATTTTGACATCGAACATAGAAAAGGCTCACAAAACGTTGTACCGTACACTCTTTCCAGAATGGACATGGAAGAAATAAGACCATCCATACCAGAGGGTGGTATGAATTTTGTTCCAGTCCCATTCCGAGTCTCAGTCCCAGTCACACTCCGAGTGTCAGTCTCAGTCCCAGTCCTAGTCCTAATCACAATGCCAGTCCATCTCTGGTCTACTTCCCGGAAAAAAGCATAGTAAATACTAATATAGGCAAATTTATATACCAAATTTCAGGCAAATCGAATAGGATGTATGTAAATAGGTATATAAGTATTATTAATTCATGTGTTTATTTTGGCTTCGCATGCATATTTATCAGTTTTGCCAGGTTGATGCGACCAAATCGAATATCACAATGAAAATTACTTTAAAGCTCTCAGCAACAGCTTTCATTTGATATCCATAATACACACACATTCTAGGGGAATCCGGGTCCATGTTTTTGCCTATATCTCGAGACCCTAGTCACCGATAGGTATGAAAACTACCCTGTACTAAAGCACTCATCAAAAGTTTTCATTTGATATCCATATTGTATAAACACATTCTAGGGGAATCCGGGTCCATGTTTTTGCCTATATCTCGAGACCCTAGTCACCCAGCGGTGTAAATCTTACTCTGTACTAAAGCACACATCAACAGCTTCAATTTGATACCCATACTTTAAAAACACATCCTATTGTTACCCTGATCCACGTTTTTGCCTATATCTCGAGACCCTAGTCACCAACAGGTATGAAAACTACCCTGAACTAAAGCACTTATCAACAGCTTTCATTTGATATCCATATTGTATAAACACATTCTAGGGGCGCCCGGGTCCACGTTTTGGCCTATATCTGGAGACCCTAGTCACCAAAAGGTGTGAACACTACGCTGTACAAAAACACTCATCAACAGCTTTCATTTGATATCCATATTGTATAAACACATTCTAGGGGTGCCCGGGTCCACGTTTTGGCCTATATCTCGAGACCCTAGTCACCAATAGGTATGAACACTACCCTGTACTAAAGCACTCACCAACAGATTTCATTTGATATCCATATTGTAGAAACACATTATAGGGGTGCCCGCGTCCACGTTTTGGCCTATATCTCGAGACCCTAGTCACCCAGGGGTACGAAAAATACCCAGTATCAAAGTACTCATAAACAGCTTCCATTTGATACTCATATTGTACAAACACTTCCTGGAGTTACCCGGGTCCATGTTTTGGACTATATCTCGAGACCCTAGTCACCCGATATCAAAGTACTCATTATACAAACCTTCCCCGTGGAAAAATACATATATATATATACTAATTTTCATAATAATGGGTCCAGTAGTTTTTGAGTTAATCGATGACATACATACAAACATTGGCGGCCAACGTGGTGTGATGGTAGCGTGCTCCGCCAATCACACCGTATGCCCTGGGTTCGCACCCCGGGCAAAGCAACATCAAAATTTTAAAAATAAGGTTTTTCAATTAGAAGAAAATTTTTCTAAGCGGGGTCGCCCCTCGGCAGTGTTTGGCAAGCGCTCCGAGTGTATTTCTGCCAAGGAAAGATCTCAGTGAAAACTCATCTACCTTGCAGATGCCGTTCGGAGTCGGCACAAAACATGTAGGTCCCGTCCGGCCAATTTGTAGGGAAAATCAAGAGGAGCACGACGCAAATTGGAAGAGAAGCTCGGCCTTAGATCTCTTCGGAGGTTATCGTGCCTTACATTTATTTTTTCTACATACAAACATTCATTTTTATATATATAGATATATAAATAGGCAGATGGACAGTGAAGCTAATCACAGATGTTGAAGCATGGAGCTCCAGAAGCTCCGACGAGCTAAATTACTACGTTGCCCAAATGCCGTCTGGATATGGGTGTTTCAGACGTGGGCGATTCTGAATCAATCTTCTTCACATGCTCGGGATGGAGTCAGAATCGACAAATGCTCCAATAAAGAGTCTGTCAAATCGGTGTCGATAAGGTTAGAGTAGAAATGCTGAGTGGCCCAAAATGGAGGAAACAAATCAACAAATTCGTAGAAACCATACTCAGAGAAAAAAAGCACGAATTGGAATAGAAAATATGGAACGCCAAACTGAAGTTATTCGAAAGCGGCCCCGGCGCCAAAAGAGAGTGAGTTTTAGTCCACGGACACACAGTTGCTGCGACGGCAGCAATAATAGTTTATTAGGCATATCCCATCCTAGCCCGCAAAAATAGATACGACCCTCCGAGGTGATGAAACTGCCTGAGCATTGTTTTGGAAGAAGGTTGCAGTATGCCACGACCAGCAGCGGGCATGTTAGGTAGCTGAGGTACCTTTAGGCGGGGAATGCAGGAGGTCCTTTGGCGCAAACAGAAAGGAGCCTCAAAAGTTTTTTCACAACTTCGGGGTGGACAAATATTTGCATCTAATCCACAACACCCCGATCCTTTGTACATGATACACTGACACCGAACCGGTTCTGGTTCCATGTTCCGACTAGGGATTTTTTCGCCCATGGGATGTCATTTTTCAAGAGTTAAAATTGCTTCCGACGCCGATAACTGTACAACAATAACAGCTGGCTCCGACCTTTTAATTGATGAAGAAAAAAAATTCTCAAGTCGCTGGACGACATCACATAATACACCATCATAATTATAATTTTATTTATCGCCTTACCACTAGTATTAACAACAAAAAGTTATTTCTGTAAAAACTGTAGAAACATTGGAACCATAAACAACTAATGAATCCAAAAACTACGTTATATGAAATAGTATTTTTATTTTTCATAAAATTAGTAAGACAAAAATTATGCAAGTACATGTTCATATATGTATGTATAAGGAACACTTCAATGAAAAGTAAGTTACTAGAAATATTTTATTTTATTAAGAAATATTTTATTTTCCCTTTGTAAGCCAAACTTGAAGACTTTTTATTTGAACATATGAATTCAACTTTTTTATTGTTCATTTTCTTTACACGCGTTTTCCTGCGATCTGGATATCGGGCTTTACAGAAAATCAACTTAAAATAATTTAATAAATCAAATCCATGCGAATATTTTCAAAGCAAACATGGTTTACTAAAACTTTTTATGTATTTTTCGTAAGGAGCTCTTTAAAGAAAAAAAGAGAAATGAACTTAAAATTATTCAATATATCAAATCCATGCGGATAATTTGACAGTAAACTGGTTTAGGAAAATTTTGTATCGCTTTTTTATAATGAACACTTCAAAAAAAGTTAGTAGTTCTGTTTCCTAACAGAAAATCAGCTTAAAATAATTTAATACATGAAATCCACGCAGATATTTTAACAATAAACTTTGTTAAGCAAAATATTATTTTTTTATACGAAACACTTCAAAAAACAAAAAAGGGATAGTATTTATGTTTCCTTCGAGAAAAGTTACTTAAAATAATTAATACATACGCGGATTATTATTATTATTTTTAAAGTAAACTAGGTTTAGCAAATAACGCCCGCAGCTCTATTTATATTTATGAAATTCGGAAACTAATATTATTAACAGCAGGAGGAGGAAATGATTCGAAATCGTTTAAGGACACTTGGACGCCTGCTTGCTACCATTAAGGATATCGATCCAGATATAACAGATTTTAAATCAATTTATAATCCACCATATTATAAAACAATGGTGAAGGCTGTGAGAATACTCTCAGGATTTGATCCCATGACTGGAGTACATAAGACTCCTTCACTTGCAACTTCCATCGGAACCTATATAGTTTTCTGGAATAAACATTAATATCTATTCAGACTATTAACCGACGTCGAGCGGATGAAATCGAAAGGGTGCTGATTCTTGACCTGAAGGCAATGGAGAAAATATCAGAAGCCGAAAACCCAGAAATTTACCAGAAACTATCTTCAATGGAGAAAAACTTAGCCCAAAAATACTGAAGATTTATAATAGCGGGAAAACTCGCAAATGGAAAAGTCTATAACTTTGATTTTGTGCCACCGAGCCTCTGCGAAAGTTCCAGCAAAAAACCCTTACATTTTTGGTATACCGGGCTTCACTGACGAAAGGTTTAAATATCTTTGGGCTTGCCAGTTGATGCGAAAGTTTTCAAAGGAATGTGGCGCTGAATACCCTGAAAGGCTACGTGGAACATACTTGAGAAAACATGTTGCAACGACTTGTGCTGGAGATAACATGGATGGAAATAAAATCACGGATATAGCCAATTTCATGGGTCAGCAGTCCAGTGCATAAGACTCCTTCACTGGCAATTTCCATCGGCACCTATACTAGAGCAGTAGGTGAGCTGTTACAAATATGAACATATCATACACATATTTATCAGACGAGGCCCTGGCGACCTCAAATTCCACATCGAACCGGGGCGTGGGAGGTGTTATGATCTAGAAGGTTCAATGTGATCTAAAACTTTCGGAGAGTGTCTTTATCGTTAAAACAACAACAACATTACCAAAAACTAGCGATATAAAAAAACTAGCTAACTACCTCAATAATGAAATGATTAGTTCTTACGAAACTCTGCAGCGACAATATGATTATCAGACCTGGGTAAGTCTTTTCAAATCCCTCACTGGCTACTTCCATCAGCACACTCGTTGTCTTCTAAACTTGCATTCAGCTCCGGGTCATTCAAAGTCCTCATTATTGATTCTTTTTTATTTATTGAACCTTGGATTCTAGTATAGCGGTTATCAAGGTCGCTTAAATTCGCCTCTATTACATCTTCAAGTGATTCATCACCTAATTAAATTAGAAATAGTTTTTAGCAAGAGTTTGAATCTTTGGTATTTCTTTACTTTGGTTCAGAACTGCTAAACCATGTCTTAAAATATCGGGGGAGGTATCTAAAGTAGCGCTTTGACCTCTGTATCAATTACACGAAACCGGTAATTTAAAATTTTACTTCTGTTCAAAGAGTGCGTTCGAACAATAAAAAAAATTTATTTGTTTTGTTTTCTACAATCCACGCTACAAAACAATATACAATATTCCAAAACAACCCGCGAAGGAAGTTTATTACTTTGTTGAAAACCTGTCCAAATGTAAACTGAAACGTGCAAAACATGGCAAATTGGATAGCTTTCGATGTAGTTTTCTACCTTCTTTGACTTGCTTAACATATAAAGTACCCCTTTTACCTAATCTCAAGCAAATCGGATCAAAAATAAAATTTTGTAGAATAAGTCGCCCCGGGGCCCCCTCCCGAAAGGAAAATTTCCGAAATATATAGCTGGTCAAAGGGATACAAATGTACACACAGAGAAAAAATAATTGTCAATCGAACAAAGTTGACTTAGTTATAGAATTTTGTATGGGACCCAGGAAACTTGTACATCCTACCAAAGTACTTACACAATTAATGCTCGACAATGGAAACAAAACTTAGGCAATTTATTACCTAATTTATTTATTATTTATTAAGATGATGAAAAAACTAAGTAGGTTAATTATGCCTAAGTTTTAGTTGTGGTATACGCGATTTTAAGTTATTTTACAATAGTTTTCCTCTGTGTGTAATATTGTAACGAATTCACTGAAATTCCTCTTATTTGCAACCTTCTGCTAACGTTGGAATCACTAAACTGATGAATAAATTACTCCAATATTCGATAATGCAAATTGGTCTTTATTACAATACTTTCAAATTAGCACTTCTACTTCTCAACAGATAGCGTGCTTAAATCAAACTGATTACTGACTCTCAGCTTTACCTCCTTTTATACTCTGTAATTTCCTCGTTCGCATACTTCTAGGCGTTTATAGAATTTAACTTAGTTACCAGCTATAAAATTACCAGCCATAACTAAAGATGCGCGTGTATATGTGAGTGATACTTGCACAAATTAGTGCCTACTTTTGTGAGCATCTCAGATAAGATATATGCATGCGTTTGTGCGTTTTCTCTCCGCTGCGTGTACGTGCATATGTTTAGACATAATGATTGATTCGTTTATGCAGATACAAGTTGTGAGGACCCCAAAACCGAGGGTTTTGTACCCTCACAACTTATACCAATTTTTTTCATTTTTCAACGTACACTTTATACAATAATTGAATTTAACCCTGAATTTAACATTTATACATTTTTACGATATGAATTATATCTTCATGAATTACACGTCAAAATACATATATATTGTTGTATATTGAATTATTTACTAAATTGAAGTACAAACCAGACTTGCGCACTTTTGCACGCAAGCAAAATATTTACATTTTTCGCCCACATAAATTTCAAATATAGGTCACCCTAACATACACTAAAATATTTGGAAGGGAAATGGATACGCACAAAACATAAAATTGCGCCGGTCAACCAACCCTTTGCGCACCCAGTGCACTCATCTACAGATACGACATACATAATAATTTGGATAAACGGAGATCAGCAGCAAGTCGCCAAAAATAAGCGCCGATACTAATTGGAATTTTTCTATTGATACTTACGCACGAGCATACGACACACCAACGCACACCGTAAGCAGAAGTCGAAGGCATCAAGCGAGGCCAACGCGTAAACACAAATGATTGAATTCAATAGGTAAAGCGAAGGTTGGAAAACACGGCAGGCATGCAACAAACGTATTTACGAGATTAGGTACACTGTTCTCTATGTATATTAGGGCTCCCGAAATCTGGGATAAAGCTAAATGCCGGGATAGCGGATTATCGATATACATGATCGAAAATATGCATATATATATATATATATATATACATAGGTATGTACAAACCATAGGCATGATAATGGAAGAAGGGAAAACGTACGTTAGCTTGTAAGCGTATGTATATACTAATAGAATGCAGCGAAAGTAGCGTTAGACTAGTATTCTATTTTTGCATTTCTACCTTTTATAATTGTTATAATTGTTATTGTAAAATTACTGACTGCCTGCGCGCAGTCCTACATAATTTTATAACGGAGGAATTGTTACTAATGAATTGTTTTTAGGGAATAACCGTCCGCCGGCGTACGAAATCGTGTATAAGGCCGACAAATTAGCTTTTAAGATCAGAAGCTAAGAGATAGGCATATGTGTCAGTGGACAAGAACACGACCTGAAGGTTTCTACTTCATTTCGTGATTAGTTTTATATTCAGTAGGAGGTTTCTATTCCCACTGACGGAGAGCTTAGCGAGGGGTTCTACCTCAGCTACTCTTATCGAGACAGGGCCAGAGAATAGGAGTAGCTATTAAGGGATATTTGTTGAGATATCACTGTCAAGTACCATTTCAACATTTATGGGAACCCTTTTTTTATACATACATATATATGACACAGCAGGTTTTTGCACTGCAAGTTAGTTCAGTTAGTTGATCCTGTTATGTATATATCATTCTTTTGTAAAGTACTGTTTTTCTTTTCTAATAAAAGCGAATGAATACTGCAATTCTTATTGGGCTAAATTAATTTATGCGACATTGAAAATCCTTGGACTAATTCAGCAGGTTATGGGCCCAGGAAATTTGTCCAATAAGCTTCAACAACAATAAAAAAGAAATATAGCCACCTCAAGAATTAATTGCAAGAACCACAGTCGTCTTGTCATAGCGTATTGGTCAAGCATTCAAAATGGATTCATTCGGCGACAGAAAAGACGAGAACAATTTCACAGGCCACATTTTGAGAAATTCCTCTAATTATCGTTTATGGAAATTTCAAGTTGTAGCCTACATGAAAGCACGTGCATTAACTGATAACATAGAAGGCAGAGCGCCAGCCACAACTGCAACTTAAGAAGTGAAGAACACTTTTGAGCGAAACGAGGGAAAAGCCATGAATGCTATTAACCAGTCGTTGGATGCTGAGCATGGAAATCTTGTTTTAACATGTAAAACTTCAAAAGAAATGATGGAAAAGCTCGGAAGCATTTATGAAAAGAATTCCGATATCCGAGCAATGACTTTATACGAAGAATTTTTTACAGTGAAAATGCGAGATAATGAATCAGTAGCAGGTTATATAGCTCGAGTTAATCAACTAGCGTCAGAAATCGAACAGCAAAATGAAAAACTATCCGATAGATTAAAGATGGCACGTATCATTACTGGTTTAACGTCAAATTTTAATAATTATAAAACAGTGTGGTACAGCGCTAAAGAAAATCGAACGATTAATGCATTGATGTCATCTTTACAGTTGGAAGAAGAAAATCTAAATCGACTAAATGGAGAAGAAACAGCTGGTGTTAGCGCAGCGTTTTCAGCAAAAACTAAGCCGAAACTATATAATCGAAAAGATTCAAATCCGAAATCAAAAATTGATAATTTGAAGCAAAAAACCAGGTGTAATGCGTGCGGGCAGAAATGCCATTGGGCTAGAGATAAGGGCTGTCCAAAATATGAAAGAAAATCTACAGGCAAAACCAGCAAAGAAGGTGGTGAAATGGCATGGTGTTCCGTACAGCAAACAATGGAATTACCAGGTAAGGAATCTGATAGTTCGTACGTCGATTTCTGCAGCAACAAAACATACGAAATTTCATCGAGAATGGTTTTCTACGCTACGAAAGCACACAAACCGTAGCAAAGTTAAAGTCGCAAATAATAGTTGCTTACAAATCGAAGGAATAGGAACAATTCTAATTGATGCAAAAGTAGACAATCAGTGGAAGCCAGTTCGTCTAGAAAATGTACTGTACGTTCCGGAACTCAGTGAAAATCTGCTATCAACAAGCATAATAACAGATAAAGGTATCACAGTGATAATCGACAAAGAAGGTAGCAAATTTGTCGACCAGTTGAACAAAGTTGTTGCAGTAGGAAAACGCAACGAACTGAATCAAATTAAAATGAGTTTTCGATTACAAATTGATGAATATGCAAACGTTGCCGCTGTTTCATTGCAGCATTGGCATCGTCGTTTGGGACATGTGCATGCTGACGCTATCAAGCAAATGTGTAAGAATGGTCTAGTTACTAGTGTCAGTTTGTCTGATAATGAAAGTTTTTTTTGTGAAGATTCCGTATATGGAAAAATGACCAGAGCAAAAAACAAAACGTCTGTTAAGCGAGCATCAGCAAGAGGCGAATATATGCATGTAGACTTGTGCGGCCCGAGTGAAATTAATGGAGTAGGTGGTATTCGCTACTTTATGTTAGTGAAAGATGAAGCCACTAGTTTTCGTTTTGTGTTTTTACTAAAGTCAAAAGATGAGGCTTGTAGTCAATTGAAGTCATTAGTACCACTTGTTAAAAATATGAATGGTGCACAAATCAAGCATTTTCGATTCGATAATGGAAAAGAATTTATCAATCGAAAAGTATTGACAAACTTATTAAGAAATGAAGGTATTCAGCTTGAAGGCATCGCGCCGTACACTCCCGAACAAAATGGTCGCATCGAACGTGACAATTGTACTGTCCAAGGAAGTGCGAGAACGATGCTCATTGCAAGTGGTTTGCTGAAACCACTATGGCCGGAAGTAGTACGCACAGCAACATATTTATTGAATCGCACAACAAACAGCAATTGCGTTGGAAGCACGCCATTTGAGAAATGGTTTGATCGCAAACCACATTTGGGTCATATAAAAACTTTCGGAACCGAATGCTTTGTACAGATTCCGAAACAAACGGGTCGTAAGAAATGGGACCCAAAAGCAAAAGAGGTTTATTTAATTGGTTTCGAGTCCACAAATAAAAATTTCCGGTTGTATGATCCATGTAGCGAAAAGGTTTTTATGAGTTGCAACATTCGATTTAACGAGAAGCAACCTGTCAAGTATGTGATTCACGAAGAATTAGAAATTGAAGATAGCGAGGTCAGCAACAATTGTGAGCAAGAGTCTGAACATAAAGATGAAATCACTTCCCAAGAAGAAAATGTTTTGACAAATGATGAGGAGACGTGTGATGATCATGAATCGCCACAAAACGAACGATATAATTTTCGACCAAAAGTTAATACACCAAGTCGACTGATCGAATCAGGTTATTCGGCGTTAATATTTGAACCAATATCATATGAGGAGGCAATTAATTCAAAAGAAGTGCAACAGTGGAAGCATGCGATGGACGAAGAATATGAATCCCTCATGCTTAATAGCACTTGGAAACTAGGTGATGCCCCGAAAGATCAAAAGGCAATTGACAACCGTTGGGTGTTCAAAGTGAAGCAAAACCCAGATGGCACGATAGAATGATTCAAAGCGCGTTTAGTTGTTCGTGGTTTCACACAACAGTATGGTGTCGATTATGAAGAAACTTTTAGTCCAGTAGTGAAATATACGTCGGTTCGATTAATTTTGGCTTTGGCAGCGAGTCACAAAATGAAGCTAGT
The DNA here is from genome assembly GCF_040869045.1 of Eurosta solidaginis. Classification (NCBI taxonomy): domain Eukaryota; kingdom Metazoa; phylum Arthropoda; class Insecta; order Diptera; family Tephritidae; genus Eurosta; species Eurosta solidaginis. Next base: position 71,497,213 of record NC_090324.1, on the reverse strand, counting down.
TCAGTTCGACATTAAAACCGCTTTCTTGTACGGTGAACTAAAGGAAAATGTTTATATGAAACAACCAGTTGGTTATGAAGACTAGAGTGGGCGCGTATGCAAATTAATCAAAAGCTTATGTTCGGCCGGTGTGCGTCTAATCCTGGAGAGGTGGGCGCACCGGGGTCGATCTCAGTGGGAATGTGGCGTGTGGAATAGAATAGACAAATAGGCGAGAATTTCTCGTTATAATAATAATGTTTTATTGAATATAAGTACAAGATTTTGGTGACAATATTACCTGTATTGACTGTATTGTAGAAAAACGGCAGAGATCCTTGGCGGCAGATGTTAGCTGGTTGGCTGTTGAAATCAAAGAGGCCGGTCGTATAGCAAGCTACAACCGTTGGCCCGCAAAATCTTCCGTTTTGGAGGGGAAAGGCACCCACACATCAACCCCGACATGCATATGCATGAGCGCTGACAAAAAACACACATACACGCATGTGGCGGTGATGATGTGGGTGGTTAGAAGTTAATTCGAGTATCGAGTCTCGATGCGCAGAGTTGCATTGGGGGGATCGCAGACCGATGCGGAAAAAGTTAGGCATCCTGCCTAAACATGCCGGCCCCCCTTGCGATACGCAACATCGTTTTCCGCCAATGACCTCCGCTGAAACGAGAGAAATTAATATAAGACTTACACACTAAACTTAATCTAAATGACGAGTTCGTCTGCGACGCAGAGTGGCCGGGACCCCTGTCCGGCTTGCTTAGCATGCCACCTGAGCTAAGATGAGAAAGTTAGCGGTTATGAACAGTTAGAAGTGAATATTTCTTGCCATTGAATTATACATAAATATAGAAATTCCGACCGTAATATGTGTAGAGTCGATGGCCAGTAAGGCTGGATGAAGAGGCCGAGGTCTCCGTTCCAGAGTGGCGCCATTTCTTTGTTATTCTTTGGTTTTTTTCGTTCTGGATGGAGAGGCCGAGGTCTCCATTCCAGATTTGCGGTTTTTTGTTGGTTGGACGAAGAGGCAGAGGTCTCCGTTCCAGACTCGAGAGTTTTAGGGTTTGTTCTGGGCTGGACGAAGAGGCCGAGGTCTCCGTTCCAGCGTCTAGCGTGTTGTGTCGCTCTCAGGACGACTGTGACATTCTAAGGATGTGTCAGGGCGAGCGGCCGTGAGGTTGGTTGGGTGATGCACGTTTTCGGTGCAGCGCATGTATTTCGGCAGTGGTGTATTATATTATTACCCTACAAGCATTTGGTCACAAGACTTACCCACGCCCGTGCAAATGTGACTACGAATATAACTTATAACCGTAAAATGACTAGTCAGATGACGTGGAAGGATGAGAGAGTTTTTGCAAGGTAGTTCAATTAAAAGGTTTAAATATCTTTGGGCTTGCCAGTTGATGCGAAAGTTTTCAAAGGAATGTGGCGCTGAATACCCTGAAAGGCTACGTGGAACATACTTGAGAAAACATGTTGCAACGACTTGTGCTGGCGATAACATGGATGGAAATAAAATCACGGATATAGCCAATTTCATGGGTCAGCAGTCCAGTGCATAAGACTCCTTCACTGGCAATTTCCATCGGCACCTATACTAGAGCAGTAGGTGAGCTGTTACAAATATGAACATATCATACACATATTTATCAGACGAGGCCCTGGCGACCTCAAATTCCACATCGAACCGGGGCGTGGGAGGTGTTATGATCTAGAAGGTTCAATGTGATCTAAAACTTTCGGAGAGTGTCTTTATCGTTAAAACAACAACAATATTACCAAAAACTAGCGATATAAAAAAACTAGCTAACTACCTCAATAATGAAATGATTAGTTCTTACGAAACTCTGCAGCGACAATATGATTATCAGACCTGGGTAAGTCTTTTCAACTCCCTCACTGGCTACTTCCATCGGCACACTCGTTGTATTCTAAACTTGCATTCAGCTCCGGGTCATTCAAAGTCCTCATTATTGATTCTTTTTTACTTATTGAACCTTGGATTCTAGTATAGCGGTTATCAAGGTCGCTTAAATTCGCCTCTATTACATCTTCAAGTGATTCATCACCGAATTAAATTAGAAATAGTTTTTAGCAAGAGTTTGAATCTTTGGTATTTCTTTACTTTGGTTCAGAACTGCTAAACCATGTCTTAAAATATCGGGGGAGGTATCTAAAGTAGCGCTTTGACCTCTGTATCAATTACACGAAACCGGTAATTTAAAATTTTACTTCTGTTCAAAGAGTGCGTTCGAACAATGAAAAGAATTTATTTGTTTTGTTTTCTACAATCCACGCTACAAAACAATATACAATATTCCAAAACAACCCACGAAGGAAGTTTATTACTTTGTTGAAAACCTGTCCAAATGTAAACTGAAACGTGCAAAACATGGCAAATTGGATAGCTTTCGATGTAGTTTTCTACCTTCTTTGACTTGCTTAACATATAAAGTACCCCTTTTACCGAATCTCAAGCAAATCGGATCAAAAATAAAATTTGGTAGAATAAGTCGCCCCGGGGCCCCCTCCCGAAAGGAAAATTTCCGAAATATATAGCTGGTCAAAGGGATACAAATGTACACACAGAGAAAAAATAATTGTCAATCGAACAAAGTTGACTTAGTTATAGAATTTTGTATGGGACCCAGGAAACTTGTACATCCTACCAAAGTACTTACACAATTAATGCTCGACAATGGAAACAAAACTTAGGCAATTTATTACCTAATTTATTTATTATTTATTAAGATGATGAAAAAACTAAGTAGGTTAATTATGCCTAAGTTTTAGTTGTGGTATACGCGATTTTAAGTTATTTTACAATAGTTTTCCTCTGTGTGTAATATTGTAACGAATTCACTGAAATTCCTCTTATTTGCAACCTTCTGCTAACGTTGGAATCACTAAACTGATGAATAAATTACTCCAATATTCGATAATGCAAATTGGTCTTTATTACAATACTTTCAAATTAGCACTTCTACTTCTCAACAGATAGCGTGCTTAAATCAAACTGATTACTGACTCTCAGCTTTACCTCCTTTTATACTCTGTAATTTCCTCGTTCGCATACTTCTAGGCGTTTATAGAATTTAACTTAGTTACCAGCTATAAAATTACCAGCCATAACTAAAGATGCGCGTGTATATGTGAGTGATACTTGCACAAATTAGTGCCTACTTTTGTGAGCATCTCAGATAAGATATATGCATGCGTTTGTGCGTTTCCTCTCCGCTGCGTGTACGTGCATATGTTTAGACATAATGATTGATTCGTTTATGCAGATACAAGTTGTGAGGACCCCAAAACCGAGGGTTTTGTACCCTCACAACTTATACCAATTTTTTTCATTTTTCAACGTACACTTTATACAATAATTGAATTTAACCCTGAATTTAACATTTATACATTTTTACGATATGAATTATATCTTCATGAATTACACGTTAAAATACATATATATTGTTGTATATTGAATTATTTACTAAATTGAAGTACAAACCAGACTTGCGCACTTTTGCACGCAAGCAAAATATTTACATTTTTCGCCCACATAAATTTCAAATATAGGTCACCCTAACATACACTAAAATATTTGGAAGGGAAATGGATACGCACAAAACATAAAATTGCGCCGGTCAACCAACCCTTTGCACACCCAGTGCACTCAACTACAGATACGACATACATAATAATTTGGATAAACGGAGATCAGCAGCAAGTCGCCAAAAATAAGCGCCGATACTAATTGGAATTTTTCTATTGATACTTACGCACGAGCATACGACACACCAACGCACACCGTAAGCAGAAGTCGAAGGCATCAAGCGAGGCCAACGCGTAAACACAAATGATTGAATTCAATAGGTAAAGCGAAGGTTGGAAAACACGGCAGGCATGCAACAAACGTATTTACGAGATTAGGTACACTGTTCTCTATGTATATTAGGGCTCCCGAAATCTGGGATAAAGCTAAATGCCGGGATAGCGGATTATCGATATACATGATCGAAAATATGCATATATATATATATATATATATACATAGGTATGTACAAACCATAGGCATGATAATGGAAGAAGGGAAAACGTATGTTAGCTTGTAAGCGTATGTATATACTAATAGAATGCAGCGAAAGTAGCGTTAGACTAGTATTCTATTTTTGCATTTCTACCTTTTATAATTGTTATAATTGTTATTGTAAAATTACTGACTGCCTGCGCGCAGTCCTACATAATTTTATAACGGAGGAATTGTTACTAATGAATTGTTTTTAGGGAATAACCGTCCGCCGGCGTACGAAATCGTGTATAAGGCCGACAAATTAGCTTTTAAGATCAGAAGCTAGGAGATAGGCATATGTGTCAGTGGACAAGAACACGACCTGAAGGTTTCTACTTCATTTCGTGATTAGTTTTATATTCAGTAGGAGGTTTCTATTCCCACTGACGGAGAGCTTAGCGAGGGGTTCTACCTCAGCTACTCTTATCGAGACAGGGCCAGAGAATAGGAGTAGCTATTAAGGGATATTTGTTGAGATATCACTGTCAAGTACCATTTCAACATTTATGGGAACCCTTTTTTTATACATACATATATATGACACAGCAGGTTTTTGCACTGCAAGTTAGTTCAGTTAGTTGATCCTGTTATGTATATATCATTCTTTTGTAAAGTACTGTTTTTCTTTTCTAATAAAAGCGAATGAATACTGCAATTCTTATTGGGCTAAATTAATTTATGCGACATTGAAAATCCTTGGACTAATTCAGCAGGTTATGGGCCCAGGAAATTTGTCCAATAAGCTTCAACAACAATAAAAAAGAAATATAGCCACCTCAAGAATAAATTGCAAGAACCACAGTCGTCTTGTCATAGCGTATTGGTCAAGCATTCAAAATGGATTCATTCGGCGACAGAAAAGACGAGAACAATTTCACAGGCCACATTTTGAGAAATTCCTCTAATTATCGTTTATGGAAATTTCAAGTTGTAGCCTACATGAAAGCACGTGCATTAACTGATAACATAGAAGGCAGAGCGCCAGCCACAACTGCAACTTAAGAAGTGAAGAACACTTTTGAGCGAAACGAGGGAAAAGCCATGAATGCTATTAACCAGTCGTTGGATGCTGAGCATGGAAATCTTGTTTTAACATGTAAAACTTCAAAAGAAATGATGGAAAAGCTCGGAAGCATTTATGAAAAGAATTCCGATATCCGAACAATGACTTTATACGAAGAATTTTTTACAGTGAAAATGCGAGATAATGAATCAGTAGCAGGTTATATAGCTCGAGTTAATCAACTAGCGTCAGAAATCGAACAGCAAAATGAAAAACTATCCGATAGATTAAAGATGGCACGTATCATTACTGGTTTAACGTCAAATTTTAATAATTATAAAACAGTGTGGTACAGCGCTAAAGAAAATCGAACGATTAATGCATTGATGTCATCTTTACAGTTGGAAGAAAAAAATCTAAATCGACTAAATGGAGAAGAAACAGCTGGTGTTAGCGCAGCGTTTTCAGCAAAAACTAAGCCGAAACTATATAATCGAAAAATTCAAATCCGAAATCAAAAATTGATAACTTGAAGCAAAAAACCAGGTGTAATGCGTGCGGGCAGAAATGCCATTGGGCTAGAGATAAGGGCTGTCCAAAATATGAAAGAAAATCTACAGGCAAAACCAGCAAAGAAGGTGGTGAAATGGCATGGTGTTCCGTACAGCAAACAATGGAATTACCAGGTAAGGAATCTAATAGTTCGTACGTCGATTTCTGCAGCAACAAAACATACGAAATTTCATCGAGAATGGTTTTCTACGCTACGAAAGCACACAAACCGTAGCAAAGTTAAAGTCGCAAATAATAGTTGCTTACAAATCGAAGGAATAGGAACAATTCTAATTGATGCAAAAGTAGACAATCAGTGGAAGCCAGTTCGTCTAGAAAATGTACTGTACGTTCCGGAACTCAGTGAAAATCTGCTATCAACAAGCATAATAACAGATAAAGGTATCACAGTGATAATCGACAAAGAAGGTAGCAAATTTGTCGACCAGTTGAACAAAGTTGTTGCAGTAGGAAAACGCAACGAACTGAATCAAATTAAAATGAGTTTTCGATTACAAATTGATGAATATGCAAACGTTGCCGCTGTTTCATTGCAGCATTGGCATCGTCGTTTGGGACATGTGCATGCTGACGCTATCAAGCAAATGTGTAAGAATGGTCTAGTTACTAGTGTCAGTTTGTCTGATAATGAAAGTTTTTTTTGTGAAGATTCCGTATATGGAAAAATGACCAGAGCAACAAACAAAACGTCTGTTAAGCGAGCACCAGCAAGAGGCGAATATATGCATGTAGACTTGTGCGGCCCGAGTGAAATTAATGGAGTAGGTGGTATTCGCTACTTTATGTTAGTGAAAGATGAAGCCACTAGTTTTCGTTTTGTGTTTTTACTAAAGTCAAAAGATGAGGCTTGTAGTCAATTGAAGTCATTAGTACCACTTGTTAAAAATATGAATGGTGCACAAATCAAGCATTTTCGATTCGATAATGGAAAAGAATTTATCAATCGAAAAGTATTGACAAACTTATTAAGAAATGAAGGTATTCAGCTTGAAGGCATCGCGCCGTACACTCCCGAACAAAATGGTCGCATCGAACGTGACAATTGTACTGTCCAAGGAAGTGCGAGCACGATGCTCATTGCAAGTGGTTTGCTGAAATCACTATGGCCGGAAGTAGTACGCACAGCAACATATTTATTGAATCGCACAACAAACAGCAATTGCGTTGGAAGCACGCCATATGAGAAATGGTTTGATCGCAAACCACATTTGGGTCATATAAAAACTTTCGGAACCGAATGCTTTGTACAGATTCCGAAACAAACGGGTCGTAAGAAATGGGACCCAAAAGCAAAAGAGGTTTATTTAATTGGTTTCGAGTCCACAAATAAAAATTTCCGGTTGTATGATCCATGTAGCGAAAAGGTTTTTATGAGTTGCAACATTCGATTTAACGAGAAGCAACCTGTCAAGTATGTGATTCACGAAGAATTAGAAATTGAAGATAGCGAGGTCAGCAACAATTGTGAGCAAGAGTCTGAACATAAAGATGAAATCACTTCCCAAGAAGAAAATGTTTTGACAAATGATGAGGAGACGTGTGATGATCATGAATCGCCACAAAACGAACGATATAATTTTCGACCAAAAGTTAATACACCAAGTCGACTGATCGAATCAGGTTATTCGGCGTTAATGTTTGAACCAATATCATATGAGGAGGCAATTAATTCAAAAGAAGTGCAACAGTGGAAGCATGCGATGGACGAAGAATATGAATCCCTCATGCTTAATAGCACTTGGAAACTAGTTGATGCCCCGAAAGATCAAAAGGCAATTGACAACCGTTGGGTGTTCAAAGTGAAGCAAAACCCAGATGGCACGATAGAATGATTCAAAGCGCGTTTAGTTGTTCGTGGTTTCACACAACAGTAGTGAAATATACGTCGGTTCGATTAATTTTGGCTTTGGCAGCGAGTCACAAAATGAAGCTAGTTCAGTTCGACATTAAAACCGCTTTCTTGTACGGTGAACTAAAGGAAAATGTTTATATGAAACAACCAGTTGGTTATGAAGACTAGAGTGGGCGCATATGCAAATTAATCAAAAGCTTATGTTCGGCCGGTGTGCGTCTAATCCTGGAGAGGTGGGCGCACCGGGGTCGATCTCAGTGGGAATGTGGCGTGTGGAATAGAATAGACAAATAGGCGAGAATTTCTCGTTATAATAATAATGTTTTATTGAATATAAGTACAAGATTTTGGTGACAATATTACCTGTATTGACTGTATTGTAGAAAAACGGCAGAGATCCTTGGCGGCAGATGTTAGCTGGTTGGCTGTTGAAATCAAAGAGGCCGGTCGTATAGCAAGCTACAACCGTTGGCCCGCAAAATCTTCCGTTTTGGAGGGGAAAGGCACCCACACATCAACCCCGACATGCATATGCATGAGCGCTGACAAAAAACACACATACACGCATGTGGCGGTGATGATGTGGGTGGTTAGAAGTTAATTCGAGTATCGAGTCTCGATGCGCAGAGTTGCATTGGGGGGATCGCAGACCGATGCGGAAAAAGTTAGGCATCCTGCCTAAACATGCCGGCCCCCCTTGCGATACACAACATCGTTTTCCGCCAATGACCTCCGCTGAAACGAGAGAAATTAATATAAGACTTACACACTAAACTTAATCTAAATGACGAGTTCCTCTGCGACGCAGAGTGGCCGGGACCCCTGTCCGGCTTGCTTAGCATGCCACCTGAACTAAGATGAGAAAGTTAGCGGTTATGAACAGTTAGAAGTGAATATTTCTTGCCATTGAATTATACATAAATATAGAAATTCCGACCGTAATATGTGTAGAGTCGATGGCCAGTAAGGCTGGACGAAGAGGCCGAGGTCTCCGTTCCAGAGTGGCGCCATTTCTTTGTTATTCTTTGGTTTTTTTCGTTCTGGATGGAGAGGCCGAGGTCTCCATTCCAGATTTGCGGTTTTTTGTTGGTTGGACGAAGAGGCAGAGGTCTCCGTTCCAGACTCGAGAGTTTTAGGGTTTGTTCTGGGCTGGACGAAGAGGCCGAGGTCTCCGTTCCAGCGTCTAGCGTGTCGTGTCGCTCTCAGGACGACTGTGACATTCTAAGGATGTGTCAGGGCGAGTGGCCGTGAGGTTGGTTGGGTGATGCACGTTTTCGGTGCAGCGCATGTATTTCGGCAGTGGTGTATTATATTATTACCCTACAAGCATTTGGTCACAAGACTTACCCACGCCCGTGCAAATGTGACTACGAATATAACTTATAACCGTAAAATGACTAGTCAGATGACGTGGAAGGACGAGAGCGTTTTTGCAAGGTAGTTCGTGCTACGCATGTTGTTTTATCAACAACCGTACGTTAGAATAGATGAATAAACCCGAGTTGAAACGAAGCGGAGAGGCTGACGAAGGTAGGGATTTAGTTTTGTGCGACAGCTCATGGCGAATAGCGAAAATCGCAATTAAACTCGAAGGTGTAGCAACTGCTGGTGCTTGCATGCAGATTGGCGATGCGTTCCCCACGACGTGGTCTATCTGCACGTACCATTCTGAGATTGCATGCAACCCTGTCGTGTATTTCTTGGTTAGTTGACAGCTAGTATGGTGAGTTTGTGGCGTGCGAATATATATATACATATATGAATTTGCTTGCCCTTGAAACAAAAACTAGGTCACTGGGGTAGTAGCACACTAGGCCGGTAGAAAAGGTTGACTTTTCCCAATTTCGGGACTTTGTCGTGTCGGGATTCTTTACTTTCGGGACTCGGATGGTTTTTGCACCGAGCTTTTATAATGACCTTTTGTGATATTTGTTGTTGAAAAACAACAAGTCCTGCCCCCCAGCCAGAAAACAGTACCCAAAAAAAAAACGGAAAGGGTAAAAAAAACGACAACAAAAAAAATGTCTTTGTAAAAAAAAATGTTAAATTTTTTGTGCAAGGAGAGGTTTGTTTTTGTTTTGTTTTCCTCTTTTTTTTTTAATTCATTTGTTATGGATGACTGCTTGGTACTGCAGTAGATGCCCGTATTGGCAAAAATACAAAAGACGCGTCAGTCCCGATTGTGATGTTTTGTGTGGTTTTCGGTACTTATTTTGTCCATTTAATGTTCGGTATCCGCCCTTAGTCTGACAGCACTAATGAAGCTGCCGTATCATACATACATACATACATACATACTGGTTTGAACATTCCAGTATAGAGAATGAAGCAAAAAAAATGAATCGAAAGATTTATTTTACCGTTTTTTGCTTCAATTCATATGAAATTTACGCGTTGCCGGACAAAAAGGTAAGTGGTAAAATATTTTTCAATAATTTTGCTTAAATAAATATTTCTTATGTTATTTCAGAGTTTTAATTCATTTTTTGTTTATTTTCAGGTGATTGGTGATGGGGATCCAGGAGATGGAGCAGATGGGTTTGATGTATCGTTTTCCCTTTTTTCTTTAGTTTTCTAGGTTACCGGCATCGTAAAGGGGTGCTCCAACTGCGGCGTCGGCCGCGCCGGCAGTTGTCACACCTTTGCGATGTCCATTTGTGCACTTATTAATTAATTTTTTCTTTGCAGGTTGATGATATTGGATATCCTATCTCTTTTATGCTACCTCACAGCATAGTTAATCATGTCACGAAGATATATCATTGTTTTGCCATATTGAAAACTGGGGACTTGCATCCTAGCGCTTTAATGCCTTTAACATTCTCCTATTTCTTGATTCGAACAATTTTTTTTTTTTTTTTTTTATGTGTCCGATCGTACATACATCAGCGGTATTGGATTATGGACGTAAAAGAAATTTATATTTTGGCTGGTCAGAGAAAACCTGAACATTCGCCATGGTGTGTTGCACATTCTTCGTGCATGTGCAGATATCGACGCTTTTATTGTGCTCACCTACACCAGGGCTTGATTGGTTTGCAGCGGATCAGTTGCCCAAGACATTTGATCAAGTAAAATTGCGTTCGAAGGCTGGTTCTGTATCAGTTTGGTTTACGAGTTGTTACTTGATTGGTACAGCACTATTTTGCAATAATCTGCCGTGGATGTAAGGTAGGAAATGAAACTTACAACAAACTATCGACAAAATTCAATATACAGCGTGTTATTTGAAATATGTGAATTGGTGGTGGAAATGCCTTTTCATACCATCACTGGTTTACTAGAACATAATGACTTACAAGCTTTTGGCCTGCGAAATTCTTCATTTCAGTGTCAGCACAAGTCCCATAAAATCCCCAAGAAGAAGGAAAGCAAGTACCAAAGACTCAACCATTAAACTAAAATTAAGTAATTTCCGACATAATGCGGAGTTTCGGCGACAGCGATCAACCACGCCTAGAAAGTGTCAAATTGGTGGAACACATACTGCAACACCAATTACGTGGTATGTTTAATGAAGCCTCTTTAGTTGCAGTGCGACGCAAAAATAGTCCTTGTCCAACACAGGCTGATTTGGAATTTCTTATGCGTACTCACCCAGTAAAAAATTAGCGCGTATGCATAAGCATTTGAAAGATATGAGGATATTAAAACGTGTCTTAAGTATTCCGTACTGGACGTCCCCAAGATTTTATGGATGAGACAGATCATCAAGAGTCTGAAGGTGAATTTTAGTTCTATAATTTCCTTGAAATTTTTCCTTCTACTTTCTTTTTATTAATTAATTTTTCTTTTCTTTTCAGAACATAAAGGCTGTCACTCTCAACTGCCTTAAGGCACGTATTTCCTCAAAAATACGGTTTGGAAAATTCGTCACTAATGTGCTACCTAGGAAAATTAGTATCATCCCGGCATTCCTTTCGTTTCAACAGCAACCAATTCGTTCGTTAACCAGATTTTCACTTAATAAAGGAAAAGGTAAGTCTGTAAAGGTCGTGCTAAAACGTTTCAAATGCCTGTTGTGATACTCGAGGATGTCTTGCCTATATTAGAAGATGTATTTGGTGTATTTAGGTTAATGACTGATACAATTGTTGAAGCACAAGAGCTGGTGCAAGTGCGTCCGGTCTTTAAGAAACAAATGTTAAATGTGTGGCGCATTTGATATTTTTATTAGATAGTACAGCAACAACGCATGAACAGAATAAACGGGTATGTTGTTCTGTGCGAGATTTAGTACGCGCGAATGTGCGTAGTGCTTTCAATTGTGATACATTATGACATTTGTGTGTATTTCGCTTGAATGTGATAAAGAGTGGTTACTCAAATGATGAGAACAATTTAACGATTGTATTCCCAAATGCAAAGGTTATTAAGCTACTAGTTGATTGTGGAATGAATGTTAACGCCAAAAATTAGGCCAAATCAACGCCACTACATGTTGCTGTGCAACCATATAACTATTCAAATGATATTATATCGTTGCTATTGGAACACGGTGGGGACCTAGATCAACTAAATGAATCGGATGAACGTCCATTCAATTTGATTGTAAGCAATCCAGCCAATGCAATACCACTAATGAATTTTATGACTCTTAAGTGTCTAGCTGCTACAGTTATAAGTAAATATAAATTTCCTATCACAATCAAATACCAAAATGACTTCAAGATTTTGTTAAACAGCATGACCCTTGAGAATATACGTATATTTTCAAATGCCTGGACTGGGTCGTTTGGATACGAACACATCCAGGACGTGCCAAAAAGATATTCAAAAAAGTCACCAGCATTCATAACCTATCTTTACAAAACTCGATTCAAAGTTATTTGTTAGACAAAGTGGTGACTAGTTTTTGGCGTCGTCTGAGATAGAGATACTACATAAGCTTTGCGTCAGTCCGCTACTTCCCCCCACCAGTGGTAAGGGGTAGCAGATACTGCGCAAAGTTGTAAAAATAAAATTAGTCGGTTTTTTTGTTAAAACCTCGTTCAAGTCTGGCACTTCCCCCCACCAGTGGTAAGGGGTATCAGATACTGTTCGAGGTAAGGGAAGTATCCACCCGGTGGGATGCACTCCCGCTTTCAACGACCTTTTGTAAGTCTGGTACTTCCCCCCACCAGTGGTAAGGGGTACTGGATACTGCTCAAGGTTAGGGAACTTTTTCCCACTTGCAAAAAATTTTTTCTCTTTTTTTTTCATTGGAAAACTCAAAATTTATGAGTAGAAAAGATTTTGGGTGATGTGATGATTTTTTTCTTTTTTAAATTCAGTTGGCCGAGTGCCTTTGACCGAGTGCAGATGCATTATGTGGCAGATCCTGGATCTGCGTTAGGGTTCTGGTGTCCTTGCTCTGGGGAGCGAGTGACTTTTGGGTTAAATTTTTGGAAAGTGAGAAAGATAATGGGCTGAAAGCCTTTAGGTTTTGTGGCAGATCGGTTCACCCTTCTGCGGTAGGTTGTTATGATGTCCTCGTTATGGGATAACGAGTGAATGGGATGGTCTCTGGTGTCCTCGCTCGGGGCGGGCGAGTGAATTCGGGGATTTTCTGGTGTCCTCGCTCTGGGTGAGCGAGTGAATTATGGGGTTTTCTGTTCAGGGGGCCCCCGGTTAGTCTTGTTAAAAAAAACTTAGATCGAAAAAAAAAAATGTTTTTTTTGTTTGCGAGCTTTTTGTACGCTCTCCCGCGTCTTCGTGCGTCTCGCTCCGTATTCAGGTGTAGGAGTCCCTCCGGCAGACTCGAAACGAGACCGGAGGTAGAGAAAAAAAAGAGAAGATGTAGGATCGCCCTCCGGTAGACTCGCACCATCACGAGACCGGGGGGTTGATTAGGGCATAGCCACAAGCTTAGGGATAGCGGGACATCACGGCGCGTGGTTGAAACGCGTCTTCATGTCCCGCGCTCCCTTTCCCCATTGCCATCGCGTAGTACGTTTTAGGATTCCCCTCCGGTAGACTCGCACCATCACAAGACCGGGGGGTTGATTATAATATATGGCTCGGGAGAAACGCAGGCTTAGGGGTAGAGAGACACGAAGACGCGGGTTCCTTAATTTGCTTTCTATGCTATCACCAACCATGGGCCTCTGATTTTAGGTAGTCGAGGGAAATAGGATTTTGGTTTTTGGGGTTTTCGAAGGCGGGGTTTGCCCCCTTACATTTAATTCTCCTTGTCGTGGGACGGAAGGAGCACCAATTTCGTAATTGGTCTAGTTATTTGTCCCCTGGTTGTATGAACGTCAACAACACGCACACGGTTATCAGGGCCTGGGTGTGTGTTGACGATTCTGCCCATTCTCCACTCGTTGGGTTGGAGGTTGTCCTCTTTGATAACAACTAGGTCTCCGGGTTTTAGATTAGGTTGTGGATGTTTCCACTTGTATCGTTTCTGGATCTCGGTGAAATATTCGGTTTTCCATCGCTTGCAGAAAGTGTGATGGAGGGCTTTGAGTTTCTGCCAACGATTGATCATCGGGGCAGGGCTCTCACTCGCATCCGGCTCTGGCGGAGCCAGTAGATGGCTGCCCGTGAGGAAATGTCCTGGAGTTAGTGGCTCCAGATCCGTTGGGTCATTCGACCCTGGACTGAGAGGGCGCGAGTTGAGGCACGCCTCAATCCTGCACAGAAGGGTTTGGAACTCCTCTATGGTGTACTTATGGGAAGACGCGATCCTTTTGAAGTGGCTTTTGAAGCTCTTCACTCCCGCCTCCCACAAGCCGCCCATATGTGGAGCGCCAGCGGGAATAAAATGCCAAGTTAATGCTTGATGGCTATACTTGGAGATTGTTTTGTCTCGGCTTTCTGCCAGGAAGGCTTTGAATTCCGATCGTAGAGATCTGGAAGCTCCGACCAAGTTCGTACCATTGTCGGAGTAGATGTTTTTTGGACATCCTCTTCTCGCGATAAAACGCGAAAAGGCTGCGAGGAAGCATGGGGTGGTTAGGTCACTAGCGGCTTCTAGGTGGATGGCCTTAGTGGAGAAGCAGACAAATAGGCATACGTAGCCTTTGGACAGTCGACATCCCCTACCGCGGTAGCTTTTGCTGTCGAAAGGCCCCGCGAAGTCTACCCCGGTATTGGTGAACGCGCGGGTAAAAGTAGTCCGTTCGCAGGGAAGGATACCCATAAGTTGGGACTGTGCCTGCTTTCGATGAATAATGCAGGTTTTGCAATTGTGTATGATGGCTCTGATCATGGTCTTGACGTTCGGTATCCAGTATTGGGTTCGGATAAGACGGAGCATGAGCTGGTTCTCGCCATGAAGGGAGTCATGATGAGCCATCATAACTGTAAGGCGAGACAGCTTACACTTGTAAGGCAATATGATCGGGTGCCGCTCGTTGTATGACATGTCCTTTGAAGCCCCTAGACGCTCTCCTGTTCTGATAATGTCATCTTTGTCGATGTATGGGTTGAGTGATAGGATTTCACTCTTCCGATCAATAGGTTCCCTATTCTTTAATTTTAAATATTCGGTACCGTAAAATTGTTTCTGGCAGACTCGTATTAATGCTTGAGTCGTTGCCTTAATCTCATCGGCTGAGATTATGCACGACTTTTCTTGGAACACTGCTTTGGTTTTAGGATGCGTTCTTTTATAGAATCTCCTAACATAAGATAAGACTTTCAAAGCTCGTGGCAAATCGGAAAATCTTTCAAGAATATCTGTATGATCTGCCCTTGTCGTGGCTTACGATTGTGCCCTCTTTTCCTCAAGGGACGTGTTGTAATCGGCGTCTTGTGCTGGCCAGTGAGATTTGTCTTCTTGTAGCCAAGAAGGCCCCTGCCACCACAACGAATAGTTGACCAAATCTGACGCTAGTAGTCCTCTGCTTCCTAAATCCGCTGGGTTAGATTCCGAGTCCACGTGAAGCCAGTCCTTGTTACCGACCATGTCGAGGATTTTGGTGATTCGATGTGCGACGAAGGTTGACCAAGTACAGGGCGGCTTGCGTATCCATGCGAGTACGATGGTTGAATCCGTCCAGAGGCGAACTTTTGCTGGTCCCAAATGAATGTTTCGGAATATTGATTCCATCATTTCTGCGAGCAGCACGGTGCCGCAGAGTTCTAAACGTGGTAGCGAGATGGTCTTCACTGGAGCTACCCGGGTTTTGGCTAGCAAGAGATTTGTGAAAATTTTATCGTCCCCTTTTACGCGCATGTAGATTGCTGCTGCATATGCCTTTTCCGATGCATCGCAAAAACCATGAATTTCGATGTCGTCCTCGGGCGTAAAATTTACCCATCGCGGTATCCTAATGTTATCTATTTCGTTATAGTGTTGGGTGAAATTTTCCCATCGTTCTAAGGTAGTTGGGGAGACAGGTTCGTCCCACCCGGTGCCCTCTAACCAGATATGCTGCATTAGGATTTTTGCCACTATGACCATTGGTGCAAGCCAGCCTAAAGGGTCGAAAAGTTTGGCTATAGCGGAGAGGATTGCGCGTTTGGTGGTGTTCTCGCCAGTTCCTAAAATTCCTGCTGTAAAGTAAAACATGTCTGAGTGCGCGTTCCATCGTATTCCGAGTGCCTTCACGGAGCTAGCCTCTTCAAACGCTAGAAAGTCCTTGCTGAGCAAATCCGTTTTGGGGATGTCCTGAAGGATTTCCTCACAATTTGATGTCCACTTGCGCAGTGGAAAGCCAGCTGAGTGTAATGCTTCGCGAATCTCGTTTCTTGCTCTGATGGTTGACGCTATTGTATGTCCTCCAGACAAAACGTCGTCGACATACATACTTTCGCGTAATATACCCGATGCTATTGGGTGGGTATTTTCTACATCATCAGCCAATTGTAGAAGTGACCGTATCGCGAGGTAGGGGGCGCAGTTTACACCAAAGGTGACAGTCTTTAGTTCGTAAAGACTGATGGGTTCGTTGGAGGATGTTCGATGGACAATTCTTTGAAATTTGGTGTGATTTTCGTTCACCCAAATTTTTCGATACATCTTTTCTATGTCGCTATTGAATACGAAGCGGTATAGTCTCCATCGTAAGATAAGTATGGGTAAATCGGCTTGTAGAACTGGGCCTGGGAGTAGAATATCATTTAGGCTCTTCCCGTTTGCCGTAGGGCTCGAGGCATTGAATACTACGCGTACCTTTGTAGTGGTACTTTCCGCCTTAATAACGGCGTGGTGGGGCAGGAAATAATGATCCGAGTCGTCGGATGAAATATTCTTTTTTAATTTTCTCATATGTCCGAGCGTATCATATTCTGACAACACTCGAACATATTCTTTACCTAAATCTGGGTTTTTTATTAGTCGCCCCTCATTCCGGAAGAATTGAGAGCATGTGCGTTTCAGGGACGGTCCCAAATTAATGTTATCAGGGTAATCCTGCCTGAATGGTAACGATACGGTGTATCTTCCATCTTCATCACGTTTCGTTGTTTCCTTGAATAATTGTTCGTAGAACCTTTCCTCCTCATTTAATATTTTATTTTTGGGTACATTTTCTACCTCCCAGAAAGCTTTGAGTTGGTTGTCTAAGGCAACCTCGTTGTAGAAAGACATAATGCTCTTCGTTGGATTCGGTGATTCGATACGACCGGTTAGTATCCAACCGAACACTGTCTCTTGGGCTAAGAGTGTGTTTAACACATTCTTCTTTATACCGCTCATTATAATTTGGGGATATACGTCTCCGCCAAGTATGAGGTCTACGTCTTCGTTGATGTAGAACCTCTTGTCTGCCAAAACCAAGTCTGGGAATGCCTGCATAGTCATTGCGTTGATATGGCAGGATGGAAGATTCCCAGTGAGTTTCGCTAGAACGAGTACGGGTGTAGTCAGGCTGAAGCATGGATCCACTGGTGAACGTAATTCGATGTTGGATGCTTCTTTCACCTGAGCTGTCACCGCATTTGTGATGCCTGAAACATGGGCATGCATTTTCCTCGCTGGCAAATTGATTCTGCGTTTCAGTCTTTCAGTTATAAAGGAACATTCAGACCCAGAATCAATTAATGCCCGCGCGGCGAAGTCGGTACCATTATGGTGAATGTGTACGCGAGCAGTTCCTAATAGCACACCTGTGCTGGAATTGGCATGGCAGGATTTGACATTCTGGTTCGTAGAAGAGGGTGGTTGTCCCGATTCCTGTCTTTTCCGTGCCTGTACCGAAGTTGATGGGGTATTATCCGCATCTTTGAACGGGTTGCGCACCGCCGGTTGCTGAAGTGTGTCCGCATGCAGGAGCGTGTGGTGACGAGAGTGGCATTTGGCACAGTTGTATGAACTGGTGCACCTCGTCACTGTGTGTCCTGGGGATAAACAATTCAGGCAGCCATTGGTGGATTTGACGAATTTAATCCTTTCTACAGGGTTTAAATCGCAAAACCGTGAGCAGTTGCGTAATCTGTGCTCCGTAGATTTGCACATTTTACACATTGATTTTGGTGTTTGCTTGGTTACTTTGGTTTGAAAAGCACCAAGTCTTTTTGTAGGGTTTTCCGTCGACTGGCGCGACGTGTGTGACTTTTGCCCTTTTGCACTAGCATTCCCTATAAAACCATACACGGTTTCAAGTGCCTGGAACCGATTTGACAAGAATTTGTCCATATCCTCCCACTTGGATATGTCCGTCTTGTGGTCAATGCTCTGCTCCCATAGAGCCAGCGTATTCTCAGGTAATTTTGTCGAACATAAATATGTAATAATCGCATCCCAATTTGAAACGTCAATCTGATGTGTCTTTAAGGATGCTAAACAATTATTTATGTCGCGCTGTAAGGTTTTGATTGAGCTGCCGCACTCACTATCTATCTTTTTTAAATTAAACAAAATTTGTAGTTGTGAGTTTACGATAATCCGTTTATTCTCGTATCTCTCACACAGATTTTTCCAGGCTGTTTCGAAGCCTTCATTTGTCAAGGGGCATTTCTTGACGATGTCCTTTGCCTCACCTTGAGTTTTCTGATTGAGGTGGAACAACTTTTCTACCGGGCTAAGGCGACTGTTGTTTTTGTAGCTGGCCGTGAACAGGTCACGAAACGTTGGCCAAGATAAGTAGTCGCCCTTGAACACCTCGGTATCACAAGCTGGCAGGCGGATACTGTGTTCACGCGCACGATCTCCTTCGGGTCGAACCTCGCTATCTCTTTCCTGCTTCAGTTTGGCTTGAAGTTCGGCCATGTTTGACATGCACCGCAGGAATACGGCATATGCCGCTTTATGCTTGATCTTGACCGCTGCGATTTTCTTAGCGTCGAGCGTGTCAGAGTCAAGCAATTCCTCGAGGGCAGTCTCGGCCTTTTCCCATTTAGCTTGCAACTCTTTTTGCTGTATTGCCAGCGTGTGTACTGTGTGCAGAGCCGCAGTTATGTCATTGAAGTTGGCCTCGAACTCGATTATTCGATCGGCCAACCTAATGTACGATTCCATGTTTACAGAAGAAAAGGGGATGAATTAAAGGAAGGGATATAAAACTTGACAAATCTGAACGAATAACCCAACCAACCAATATTAAATTACGCAAAATTTTCTTTATTGCTTTGAGATTGTTTAATTTTCTGACTTGCAGATTATTTTGTGCCGTAAAGCAGAGAGAAGGGAAGAGCAACAACAATGTCTTTTGCGGAGATAATGGGGGCCACTCGCCACTTCCAAGTTCGAGTTTATTATAAAACAGTGCGCACGCTGATTCTTGTAAAAAACGCGACGAAAAGTGTAAAAGTTTAATAAAATCTCGTGAAAAAGGAACTGTGTAACAGAAATTTGTTAAATTAGTGCAAACTCGAGTGACACAAAGGAAAACTGGAAAAATTGGAAGTGAGGTTATGTGTACCTCTTCCTTGTGCTGTGTCCGGAGAACCTTACCGCTGGTGGGGGGACAGACCAGATAGTCACAAGGAATTAAAAACGCTAATGTTACGCGTTTGGACTTCTTTTTCTTTTCGTCACTAATTTTTAACACTTTTCGCACTTAATAGCAAATCACTACGCGTGTGGCACTGAGAATATATATATATATTTTACTCGGTTTTATTTATTTTTTTTTTTTATATAACCAAAAAAA
Source organism: Eurosta solidaginis (assembly GCF_040869045.1). Lineage (NCBI taxonomy): Eukaryota > Metazoa > Arthropoda > Insecta > Diptera > Tephritidae > Eurosta > Eurosta solidaginis. Next base: position 71,477,701 of record NC_090324.1, on the reverse strand, counting down.
AATTTGTGGCAAGAAATATTGCACTTACTCAGGTTTTTTTTTTTTGGTGACTTGTATACTGGTGGCGTGGCAAGTAGCTTATGGTATTGTAGTGGCTTCAGCTGGCTCAGTGTTTTTTCTTTTCACGTTTTGGTGTTATGTAGTGATATGTGCGCTGATGTGAGAAGATAACTCGGTGTTTTTTGACGCTGGTATGATATCATAAACTTTTCGTTGGTGGGCAAACTTCTTTTTCGGATGAATTTATTTGTGATTTTGTGGTACGGTCAGCTATGATTATTTGTAATGTGGACTGTATATGCGCTTTAATTCCTTTCTCGGGGAGAAGGACCAAATGTTCGGCCGGTGTGCGTCTAATCCTGGACAGGTGGGCGCACCGGGGTCGATTTCAGTGGGAATGTGGCGTGTGGAATAGAATAGACAAATAGGCGAGAATTTCTCGTTATAATAATAATGTTTTATTGAATATAAGTACAAGATTTTGGTGACAATATTACCTGTATTGACTGTATTGTAGAAAAACGGCAGAGATCCTTGGCGGCAGATGTTAGCTGGTTGGCTGTTGAAATCAAAGAGGCCGGTCGTATAGCAAGCTACAACCGTTGGCCCGCAAAATCTTCCGTTTTGGAGGGGAAAGGCACCCACACATCAACCCCGACATGCATATGCATGAGCGCTGACAAAAAACACACATACACGTGCATGCACATGCATGCACATGCATGTGGCGGTGATGATGTGGGTGGTTAGAAGTTAATTCGAGTATCGAGTCTCGATGCGCAGAGTTGCATTGGGGGGATCGCAGACCGATGCGGATAAAGTTAGGCATCCTGCCTAAACAGCTTATATGGACTTAAGCAAGCTTCGCGATGCTGGAACTAAAAATTCACGTTCTTCATTCGCAAATTCGATTTGAGGCCTAGCAGTTCAGATCCGTGTGTGTTTGTTCGTATGAGGGACAATAAAATAACCATTATCGCCATCTATGTGGATAATGGATTGTTAGCAACAAATGAAGAGAGCGAAATTGATGTGATCATTTCATACTTACGACAACATTTTGAAGTAAAAGTATTTGAAGCCAAATATTTTCTCGGGTTTGAAATTGAAAAGTTATCCGATAATTCAATCCATATACACCAAAAAGCATATACCACGAATGTTTTAAATCGTTTTAACATGATGGATTGTAAAGCAGTATCAGCTCCGATGGACTGCAATGAAAAGCTTAGTGATTTTGTAAACGACGAGCACGAAAAATCATTTCCATATCGAGAAGCCGTTGGCAGTCTGATGTATTTGGCAATCGGAACAAGGCCAGATATCAGTTATGCTATAGGTGTCGTGAGCCGATATTTGGAGCGACCAACTGCAGCACATATTAATGCTGTAAAACGAATCATGAAGTACATAAGGGGCACGTTAAGTACAGGTATCCTTTACAAAAGCGACAGTGAATTTGATTTTGTTGGTTACAACGATGCAGGCTGGAGACACAGGTACTCGAAAGTCAACGAGCGGTTATGTCTTCCATATTGGTTCGGGTGTTGTTAGTTGGGCGTCAATCAGGCAACAGTCAGTATCAACTTCTTCAACAGAATCGAAGTATGTAGCCGCCTGTCAAGCAGTTAAAGAGATAGTTTGGATAAATTTGCTTGTGGCCGAGCCGTCGGGTAAAACCAATTTCAAGGTCAAGCTATACGTGGATAATATAAGCGCGATCCTGCTAATTAAAAACCCGGTATTCCACAAACGAATGAAGCATATTGATGTCCCATATCACTTCATAAGGGAAAAATTTGAAGAAGGTTATTTCGACTGGAAATATATTTGTACCGAAGAACAAATTGCAGATATATTTACAAAGCCATTAAATAGGAATCGGCACATACTTTTATGCCAATATATGAATTTAACATTTGATTAACAAGGAGTTTTAAAATATAGCTGAAATTGTATTAGACAATGAGTGGAAGAGTTGAGATATCACTGTCAAATACCATTTCAACATTTATGGTAACCCTTTTTTTATGCATACATATATATGACACGGCAGGTTTTTGCGCTGTAAGTTAGTTCAGTTAGTTGATCCTGTTATGTATATATCGGTCTTTTTTAAAGTACTCTTTTTCTTTTCTAATAAAAGTGAACGAATACTGCAATTCTTATTTGGCTAAATTAATTTATGCGACATTGAAAATCCTTGGATTAATTCATCAATATTGAATTTTTAAATAAAATTTTATAACGTATTTTCAGAATTCCTTTGTTTATTTATTACAATCGGAATAGGTTCTTTCACCAACTATAGGAACCCTGGACGGACTGGGCATACCTCAGCAAGAAAAAGTCCGTCACATATGGCGCCCGAGCAGGGACGATAAACAAAAACACATATGGCGCCCGAGCAGGCTTAAGAAAGATCAAGGACATAATCAAGGCTTTAAAAAAAGGATATTCAAAGGAAGGTAACAAGGACATGCGGATAGCAAAACAACGAAGGCTAAGCACAGAAACTAACAAGGAAAGGATACACAAATAAGACAATGGTAAAGGTGTAATGGGTATATTACCTTACCCGAGATGAGCTGGTATGTTGCAACTCGGAGTTCGGTCTGGAGGATACAGAACGGTAGACGAACAAAAGAAGCGACTGGCGGCGTTTATACAAGCGGAAAAAGACAACGAGAAATGGCAGGAGCGGCTTACAGACCTAGCTCTACAATACGCACTGACGACGCCTACACTAAACATACCACAGGCAAGTAGTCGGGCAACATCTCCAAGTGCTACGAAAATGGATGACGGGAATATACGCGGCGCATCCAACCAACACGGGGTCCCACAACCACGACTTTATGCAATGCAACAACCAGGCACATACGCAAAAACTATGGACAGGTTAAGAAAATGGGGTTTGAAATACGACGGGGGCAAGGATCCTCTAGGTTTCAGCGAACGCGTTGAAGAAATAACAGAAGGATACGAAATAAACGTCAACTCGATACCAAGAGCATTGCCGGAGGTACTCAAGGACAAAGCGTTGGTTTGGTACCGAGGTAACAACCGGAGCTGGAAAGAGTGGGACTAGTTTAAGAAGGATTTCCTAAAATTTTTCCTCAGCTCCAGATACTTCTAACAACTGGATGACCAGATACGGGCACGCATGCAAGGACCAGGAGAGAAGTTCAAAGATTATGTGCTAGCACTAAAAGGGCTGATGCGACATGCCGCCTACACCGAAGATCAGAAGTTATACCGTATATACCGGATCTCCCGAAGAGACGTCCAACTGTATCTTAAAAGAGGCGAGATCAGCAACCTGGAAGAATTGGTGAGTTTGGTAGAAGATTATGAAAATATTACCCCCGACAGAGATCCGATGCGACCAACGGCATGACCATTTGTACCACGGCGCCAAGGAGAACGTTACCAATACATATATGCGTAGGAGCGAGAACGGCAGGCAGAGGTACAACCATCCCAGAAGTCAGACACGGCACCAAGATACATCGACACAAGAACGGCGTGCAGACGATGCGGAGGAGGCGGCCATGTCGCATACGGTTGCCCTAGTGCGCGCATCGAATTCTGCTGGACATGCGGAAAGGTAGGCACACTCACACGAAACTGTTGTAGACGAACGCAGGGAAACGGCCGGATACCTAATTGTCACCGAGGGGTGGGGTCCCCCCAAATGCAACAACGGAGAAAACTAAGCACATTACGAAAGACAAAGGGCCGGGTCTTGGGAAGCATCACGGTGAATGGCGAAGAGGTGGTAGCCGCAATCGGCACAGGGGCGACGCGAAGCTTTGTGAGTGGAACAATGGCAAGTAGGCTGAAGACAGGTATATTCAAGGCGATAGAAATGCGAGTGATACTGGGAGATGGCAAACCGAAGACGATCATAGAAGCGGTAGATGTTAAAGTGAGAATGAGTAACCAAGTGCTGCGAAATGAAATGCTAATCCTAAAAGGACTAGTCGACGAAGTGGTACTTGGAACGGATAACCTGGCGAAGGTGAACTTGGAGATGAGATGCGGAGAACAAACGCTAACCTTGAACACAGACAATCAGGAGGAGTAAGCGGTCACTTGTACAACAATGGTCGAAAGTAGAAATGGAAGTAGTCACAAAGATAACAGCCCAAAAGTTGTGAACACAGACGAATCGGTAAGTAAATTTCTCAACAAAGAATTACAGATGTTCGAGGATATGTCAGGTGTATCCAACGTGGCCACGCACAAGATAGGGATGAGAGACGACCGTCCCATAAACCAAAGGTATTACCCGAAGAATCCCAAGATGCAAGAAATTATAAATAAGGAAATCGATGAGCTGATCGAGAAAGGTTGTATCGAACCTTCTAGAAGTCCGCACAGCGCACCAATAGTTTTGGCAAGAAAGAAGAATGGTAAGTGGAGACTATGCGTGGATTACCGCCAACTAAACACAATGTCGGATAGACAGGACGGCATGCCTCCAGTGTTTTAGATGTGCGCACGATCCGAGGACCTAACATCGACTCGGACCATTATCTCGTTGCAGCCAAAATACGCACCCGCCTCAACGCGGATAAAACCAAGGAACAAAAAACACATGGAAGAAAAAGCAGAAAGGCGTGAGTGCGAGGAGCTTGAGCTGCTAGCCACCAAGAATAACGCCCGAAAATTTTACAAAAAAATACGGCGACAGACGGAAGGTTTTAAGACCGGGGCAAACTCCTGTAGGAACGAAAACGGCGACCTTTTATGACGAAGTTAGAATAGCAGTAACCACATTGAAAATCAACAAGGCCGTGGGCGCTGATGGATTGCCTGCGGAGCTATTCAAGTACCGCGGCGAGCGGTTGGTAAGGCGCATGCAGCAGCTTCTTAGCAAAATATGGGCGGAAGAGTGCAGGCCCGACGGTTGGAATCTAAGTGTTCTTTGCCCAGTCCACAAGAAGGGGGATACTGCAAAATGCACCAACCATCGTGGAATCAGCCCTCTCAATATCGCATATAAGGTCCTTTCAAGTGTATTGTGCGAAAGATTGAAGCCCACCGCGAACCGGCTGATTGGACCTTATCAATGCGGCTTCAGACCTGGTAAATCTACCATCGACCAGATTTTCAAAATGCGCCAAATCTTGGAAAAAACCCGTGAAAAAAGAATCGACACACATCACCTCTTCGTCGACTTTAAAGCCGCCTTCGACAGCACGAAAAGGAGCTGCCTATATGCCGCTATGTCTGAATTTGGTTTCCCCGCAAAACTTATACGGCTGTGCAAAATGACGTTGAGCAACACCATCAGCTCAGTCAGAATTGGGAAGGACCTCTCCGAGCCGTTCGAAACTAAACGAGGTATCAGCCAGGGTGACCCCCTATCGTGCGATTTCTTTAATTTGATGCTGGAGAAAATTATACTAGCTGCAGAACTTAACCACTCTGGAACAATATTATATAAAAGCCTGCATATGCTGATGACATAGATATCATCGGCCTAAACACCCGCGCCGTTAATTCTGCTTCTCCAAACTGGAAAAAGAAGCGGTAAACATGGGTTTGATGGTGAATGAGGACAAAACGAAGTACCTGCTGTCATCGAGCAAAGAGTCAGCGCATATGCGCCTTGGCAACCACGCTACTGTTGGCAGCCATAATTTCGAAATAGTAAAAGACTTCGTTTATTTGGGAACCAGCATCAACACTAGCAACAACAACAGCACTGAAATCCAGCGAAGAGTCAATCTTGCCAATAAATGCTACTTTGGACTGGGTAGGCAATTGAAAAGTAAAGTCCTCTCTCGGCGAACGAAAATTATACTCTACAAATCACTTATCGTACCCGTCCTGCTATATGGGGCAGAAGCATGGACCATGACAACAGCAGATGAAGCGGCTTTGGGAGTGTTCGAGAGAAAAGTTCTTCGAAAGATTTATGGATCTCTACGCGTTGGCGATGGAGAGTACCGAAGAAAATTTAATGATGAGCTGTACGAGCTATACGCAGACATCAACATAGTCCAGCGAATTAAAACGCAGCGGCTGCGCTGGCTAGGCCATGTTATGCAAATGAAAGATGATGCTCTGGCCAAGAAAGTGTTTCTATCGGAACCCGCCTATGGAAGCAGAGGTAGAGGGCGGCCCCCACTCCGTTGGAAGGACCAGGTGGAAAACGATTTAAACTCCCTTGGTGTGACCAATTGGCGCCGGTTGGCGGAGCGAAGGAGCGACTGGCGCGCCTTGTTGCCCGGCCATAACCGTTTAGACGGTTAAGCGCCAATTAAGTAAGTAAGTAAGTAAACGCAAGGTCAGTACCAGACGCATACCCGTTACCACGTATCCGACACATCCTGGAGAGGTTGAGAAGTGCTAGGTTTATCAGCAGCCTCGATTTAAAGAATGGATATTGGCAAATCCCCATGGAAGAAAACAGGAAACAATACCCGCATTCACTGTACCTGGACGTGGACTATATCAATGGAAAGTAATGCCGTTCGGTCTACACTCAGCCCCAGCAACTTTCCAGAGAGCACTCGATCACGTTATAGGACCAGAGTTGGAACCTTACGCATTCGCATATCTAGACGACATCATCATTATGAGCAAAACACTGAAAGCACACATAAGACACCTGACGAAAGTATTTCAACGCCTACGAAGAGCAAACCTTAAGATAAACCCGGAAAAATGTGAGTTTTTTAAGAAAAGTTTAAAGTATCTAGGTCACGTCGTTAGCGAGGAAGGCACTCACACGGACCCGGACAAAATAGCAAACCAAACAATTTACGCGAACTACGAAGATTCAGAGGAGTGGTATCGTGGTACAGGAGATTCGTCTCAGACTTTTCACAAGTTTCACACCCGTTGACGTCAATGATAAAGAAAGGAAGAAAGTGGAAGTGGTCGGAAGAGCAGCAGTCGGCATTCGAAGCATTAAAAGCCGCACTCACCCATGCACCTGTACTGGCTTGTCCAGATTTTTCGAAGAAGTTTTGTTTACAGACGGATGCAAGCTATTTTGGCCTAGGAGCAGTGCTCACTCAAGGATCAGACAGCGAAGAAGGCAAAAACAAATTACTCCCTGACAGAGAAGGAATGTTTGGAAATAGTTTGGGCGATAAGGAAGATGAGACCCTACCTAGAGGGATACACGTTCACGGTAATAACGGACCACCTAGCTCTAAAATGGTTGAACGCAATAAACAGTCCGACGGAACAGATTGCTAGATAGACACTGGAACTATAACAAAACTCATTCGACGTACAGTACCGGAAAGGAAAGTTAAACGTGGTGGCAGATGCACTTTCCAGACAGCCGATGGACGAGCAACTAAGCATGTTGACGATAGAGCAAGGCAAAGACGAGTGCAAATGGCTGAAAGCGAAGATGGCAGAGGTGAGAAAGGCTCCGGAGAAATTCCCAGATTATGCGATCGAGGACGGAAAGCTATACAGGAGAATAGAGTCAAGTGGATGGTGAAGACGCAGTACCGTGGAAGCTATGTGTACCGACCCCACAGAGACGCAGAGTGCTGGCGGAAGTTCATGACACACCAAGCGCAGGACACATAGGCGTTCGAAAATCTATTGCACGAGTGACGACACGATATTACTGGCCCGGAATGTTCAGAGACGTAAGGAAGTACGTACAGAAATGTCACGGATGTCAGGTATACAAACCTAGTCAACAAAAGGCCGCGGGTAATATGTTAACTAAAATTCCAGAAGAACCGTGGCAAAAGTATGTGTAGACTTTGTTGGTCCAATGCCACGCTCAAAACATGGTAATACAATGGCATTAATTTTCGTTGACAAATTTTCCAAATGGGTGGAGATAATGGCAATTAGAAAGGCAACAACAGAGAGCGTAGTACGAGGATTTAGAGAGAGAATTTTGGCACGATTTGGCATTCCAAAGGTATTAATCACAGACAACGGACCGCAGTTCGTGAGCAAACGGTTTAGGAAGTATTTGGAGGAGCTTGGCGTAAGACACCAGCTGACAGCACCATACACACCGCAGGAGAACCCGACAGAAAGAGCGAACCACAACATTAAGAGGATGATAGCACAGTTTTCAGGGAATGAGCAGAGAACATGGGACGAGCTGATGCCAGAGATAACACTCGCATTAAACACAAGCGTATGTGAATCGACCGGGTACAGTCCAGCATATGTAGTACAAGGCAGAGAACCAAGGATCCCCAATAGCCTTTATGACGAGCATACATTCGGTACAGGTGAGAGAGTAGCTAATCCAGTGGAGAAATCGATGAAGGAGATGTTCGAGATGACACGACGGAAGCAAGAGCGAGCATCAGCAGAGCAGACAAAGCATTATAATTTAAGAAGAAGACAATGGCGACCGGCTATAGGCAACCTAGTGCTGGAAAGGGAGCATCAGCTCTCAAAATCGGTGGATAACTTTGCAGCCAAACTAGCGCCCAGGTACAGTGGACCCCACCGGGTAACGAACTTTGTATAACCAGTGATCGTAGAGCTAGACAAACATTTCAGAGGAAGGAGGACAGCCCACTTAAGTTAGCTGAAAGCATACCACGCAAACGACGCCGCCGACAACAACGAATCCAGGAAGCAAAGGCATGAACAGAGCAACAGAAGAACGCTATTGAAGATCAAATCCCATCAACATCGTCGAATGGAACAGCAAACAATATTTCCGAGGAACAACAACAGAGAGAGAACAGCGAGGAAGCCATCTGTGGTACGCTTAGCCGAGTCAGCGAAGAGACCGAGAGACAACAAGGAGAGAACGAAATTACAAGCCAACAGCTGGTAGCATACAGAGACGCTCAAGTGCAAACCAATACGGAGAATCAGGTACGAACATTTCCAGAAAATCAGGTACAGGTCTCTCGAGGAACCCAGGTACAGATCGAAAGAGGACCGATACCTGGATCAAGACTACACCTAGGGAGGCAGTTTGCTATAGCAGTCCTAAACGAACACACACCCCGAGACAACTCCGGAATAATGGACTATTACGTGAGATTCTACTGCAACTCGAATCAAATCGGTAGTAACGTACACGCCCAACCGGAAAAGTATCAAATTATACACGAAGAAATTTCATTTCAAGTAGTACCCAGACGTCGGATCAACCACTAAAGCCCGGTAAACTCTAACCACAATTACATAATCACATAAATGTACTCCTTAACTAGGCTCATGATATACCACGATTTTACAAACAAAAAAAAAAATCTACCATATACGGTGGGAGCACCCTAAGGAAAATCCACAAGTTTTTCATTTACAGTAGAGACTGGCATCACACACACCACAGATGGGAAGGGCAGCGAAACGCCAGCAAAGAACACAATGACGACAGCGGTATATTAAGCCGTATGGCCAGCGAGGTCAACGGCAGCCTCAACGACAACAACAGCGATATATTCAGCCTAATTATTGGAATTATCCATTGTCGAAACAAATATGGCAACCCTTTTTTCTGTATTCTATTTTACTAGTTTTACCTTCGTTAACTACAGTTGAAATGTGACGTTTATAGAAGAAGCACTTCAATAAAATTTTCTTTCCATAAAAGCGAATTGTTCAACTGTTAATTAAACGTGTTTTCTTTTGTGCGCTTATCTTTTTTATTCACATAATTGGTTCGATCAAAAGGACTTCTAAAACATTTAAAAAGTTATGTGCCCAGAGAGCTTCAGTGAATAAATTAAAAGATATTAAAACAACTGATTCAAGTCGTCGTACTGTATAAAGTTGCGCGCACATTTAGAAAAAAGTCTTCTCGTCGTAGCGTAAATAAAATAGAGCATGTGGAAATAATTGCTGTGTTACAGAGCAAAGAAAGCATCGTCGCATGAGGTAAAATCTAATTTCACTAACTTAAAAAAATTGCATCAACATTATAGGATTCCCGTTATCACGTTTGCGCATACAATATTGCACATATATTCGTTCGCAGACTAGTAGGCACAACAACAACAAGTTTTATGTAAAGTTGCTTTGTCATCGCACAACAACTAAAGTTCGGTTAAAATGGATGGAAATAAAAATGAAAACAATTTTAGTGGCCACGTATTAAATGGTTCAAACTATCGCTTATGGAAATTCCAGATAATGGCTTTCTTAAAAGCACGTAATTTGACCAAGAATATAGAAGGGATAGTACCGGCAGAAAATGCACCAGAGGATGAAAGGAATATTTTTGAAAGAAATGAAGGTAAATCTATGTATGCTATATTTAAATCGCTGGATATAGAAGGCGCAAATCTTGTTCTAACATGCAAAATCGCTAAAGAAATGATGGACAAATTGGAAAGTGTGTACGAAAAAAATTCGGAAATTCGTGCCATGACTTTGTATGAAGAATATTTTTCACTCAAGATGAAGCATAATGAAACCGTCGCTTCGTACGTAGCCAAAGCAAATCAATTAGCATCAGAAATTGAGCAACAGGGTGAAAAACTGTCTGACAAATTGAAGATGGTGCGTATTATTAGTAGTTTTCCTGTAAAGTTCAACAACTATAAAACTGTTTGGTATAATGCAAAAGAAACTCGTACAATTGATACGCTTATGGCATCTTTGCAATTAGAGGAGGATAATTTGAATCGAATGAACAATGAATAGAATGATTCATCAGATGCTGGCATTTGTTGCTAGTTTTAAACACAAAGACTTCAAAAAGATTTTAAGCCAAAGTCAAACGTTGATGAATTGAAGAAGAGAACGAAATGCAATGCTTGTGGTCAAATGGGCCATTGGGTAAAAGATAACAAATATTCAAAGAAAACAAATTCGTCGAATAGCATAAAACTGCAAATAAAAACGAACTGGCATGGTGTACAGTAGTATATTCGGACAAATCAAACGAATTAAGTCCAGATTACTGGTGTGCTGATTCAGGTGCAACAAGTCACATGACTTTTCGTTGTGAGAGGTTCTCAGAGCTAAGAGAACATAGTGGTCAAGTAAAATTAGCCGATCGTCACCGTGCCCAGATTCATGGAATTGGTACCATTCTTATAGATGCGAAGATAAACAATCAGTGGGAGCAGCGTCGTCTTGAAAACGTTATGTATGTTCCAGAACATGGTGAAAATTTGTTTTCGACAATAGTTATGACAGATAAAGGTTTTCTAGTCTTATTTGAAAGTGGTGGTTGCAAAATACTTGATCAACAGCGTAAAATCGTTGCACTAGGTAAGCGTGATAAAATGAAATAAATACGCATGGAATTTCGTGTACGTACAAATGAAGTTGCAAATGTTGCAGCTATTTCGCTTGAGCAGTGGCATTGTCGATTGGGCCACGTCAACATCAATTCAATAAGAAAATGGTTAAAGATGGTCTCATTACAGGTGTCGACTTGCCCAACAGTGAAAGATTTTTCTTTGAGGATTGTCAATACGGAAAAATGACGAGATCAACTCATAAGGAATCGATCAAGTGACCATTAGTTGCTAGAGAATACATGCATGCAGATTTATGTGGTCCCATGGAAGAAATTGGAATTGGTGGTGCTCGTTACTTCTTGTTGATTCAAGACGAAGCAACAACGTTTCGTTTCACATATCCTATAAAGTCGAAAAGTGAAGTACATGGATGATTGAGCTCTTTCATTCCAATGTTACAGAAGGCTTTTGGTTTTCAAATTAAATTTTTTCGTTTCGACAACGGTACTGAATTTGTAAACAAAGAAGTCAAGAAATTGTTAAGAAATGAAGGTATTCAAATCGAATATATTGCACCGTATACTCCAGGGCAAAATGGGAGAATTGAACGTGATAATCGAACAATTCAAGAATGTGCAAGAACTATGCTTATTGCTAGTGGTTTACCAAAATATCTATGGTCTGAAGCTGTTCGTACAGCAACGTATTTATTGAACCGCACAACAAATAGCAATTGTCCAGGTAGTAAACCTTATGAAAAATGGTTTCATCGAAAACCATGTTTGGATCACATCAAAATATTTGGGACGGAATGTTTTGTTCAAGTTCCAAAACAAGCGGGTCGACAAGAGTGGGATCCAAAAGCGAAGAAAGTATTTTTGATTGGATTTGAGCCCACAACCAAAAACTTTCAACTATTTGATCCGAACAACAGAAAGGTCATATGTATTTAATTAGCGAGCTTTGCTCATATTGCTTTATACAATGGTTTTTGTAATTGATATTAGAGAAAAATTGTAAGTTTACAAACGGCGATGGTTACTAGGACATGTTTTTTTCTCTAATATCAATTACAAAAACCATTGTATAAAGCAATATGAGCAAAGCTCGCTAATTAAATACATATCATCATATTGATATAATAGTAACAGCGGAAGTATTAAAAATAAATACTGTAAAAATCCGAACAAATGTTACTAAGCTTTCAAAAGCGCGCCTAAAAATCATATCCCACACCATTAGGAATAAACTACATACAGAGTGTATGTGCCTACATGGTGATCAAAAGGAATACAAAAACAAAAAAAGGCAACTCTTAGAGACCAATTGTACAGCGAACAACTGGACATTCATATGGCTTAGCAGCTAAAGGCGTCGACCTTTGCACTGATATGAATGTTGGAGATTCGAGTTCAACGCTCAGCTCCCGAAAAGCTAGCTGATGAAGAAGTGAAATTCAGAAACATGTCCTAGTAACCATCGCCGTTTGTAAACTTACAATTTTTCTCTAATATCAATTACAACAGAAAGATATTTCTCAGCTGTAATGTCCGTTTTAATGAGCAAGTATCAAAAAATATCCGTTTTAATAAGCAAGTATCAAAAAAATTTGTACTTCGGGATGACATTGATACTGATGATGAAGAAGTGTCTGAAAATGCTTCAGATGAAATCGTCGTTGAATCAGCTGATAAGAATGATATTTTTCTTGACGCTGAAGGAGAATCAACTGCGGAAATTCATGAACGGGTTCACCCCAGAGAAGTAATCAATGCTACGATCTGCGAGAAAGTGTAAAGAGTCCAGATCGGTTAATTGAAAGTGAATTTTCAGCAACAATTGTTGAACCAAAAACATTTGAAGAGGCAATAAACTCACCCGATGCACAACAATGGAAGAGTGCGATGGATGAGGAGTTTAATTCATTGATCAAGAATCACACATGGGATTTGTTAGAGCCACTGGATGATCAGAAAATTATTGATAATCGTTGGATATTTAAAATCAAAGAAATAACTGATGGCTCAATTGAGAGATATAAAGCGCGTCTTGTGATTCGTGGGTTCACTCAGCAATACGGTGTCGATTACGAAGAGACTTTTAGTCCTGTCGTCAAATATACATCGATTCCTGCATTCTGTCTCTAGCGGCAATGAATAAAATGCGGCTAAAGCAGTTCGACATTAAAACTGCATTTTTGTACGGTGAGCTGAAATAAAACGTTTTTATGAAGCAGGCAGTCGGCTATAATGACAACAGTGGACGCGTATGCAAGCTGATCAAAAGTTTATATGGTCGGAAACAGGCATCACGACGTTGGAATGAAAAATTTACGTCATTTCTTTGCAAATTTGATTTCACGCAAAGTGATTCAGACTCATGCGTTTTCATTCGGCGAAAGGATAAGACAATAACGATCATCGCGATTTATGTAGATGATGGGTTGATGGTAACAAATAACATTACTGAAATTGATTCGATAATTTCACACCTGCAAGACAATTTTGAAGTAAAAGTTATCGAGGCAAAGCGATTTTTGGGTCTCGAAATTGATCAACGCCAGTATAGTTCAATACGCATACATCAGCAGGCTTATGCTAATGACTGAAAGCAAACCCGTATCAACTCCAATGAATAACAATCAGAACCTTGGTGATTTCGCAAGAGATGAGCATGGTGCTGTATATCCATATCGTGAAGCGGTCGGTAGCTTAATTTACCTTGCTATTGGGACACGACCAGACATAAGCTACGCAATTGGTGTGGTAAGTCGAAATTTGGAACAGCCTAGCTCAGCACACGTAACTGCGGTGAAACGCATATTTAAGTACATTAAGGGCACGATCGATATGGGTATTGTTAATAAAAATGATTGTGTTCTTGATTTGGTCGGCTACACTGATGCCGATTATGCTGGCGATAGCGAAACAAGACGATCGACGAGTGGGTATGTTTTTCATGTTGGGTCCGGTGTCGTAAGCTGGGCATCAGTAAGGCAAAAATCGGTCTCAACATCAACAACGGAATCTGAATATGTGGCGGCTTATCAGGCAATCAAGGAACTAATCTGGCTTAAAAGTTTTTTAATTGTATGAACCAAAACTAAACACAACACTATATTATTATTATTATTATTATTATTAAGACACAAGTAAGACAGAGTCTTTTAACGTGCCACATTTAATTTGATACAATACTTTCTTAAGATTAAGGATTAGGGATAAATGACTTAAATCTACAAGTTATTTGAACTTTACAATAAATTTCAAGATACATAGATCAATTGGCAAATAAACATAAAAGGAATAAAGGATAATATAGAGAAAGAAGGAAAGAAAGAAAGGGTGTATTCAATATTTTTAGGTATACATGCAGAACTTCAGTGATATCATAATTTGATATCATAATTTGAATTTTGAATAATAATAGTATAAAAGTAGCATTCGATAGTATCTGATAATCACAATTGTGGAACACCCTGTTAAATTTAAGGTTGGGATTGAATAGCCAGTTTGAATTGCCGTGGATTTGCTACCATATTTAATTTGTTAGGCAGTGAGTTCCACAACTGAATGGCTCTAACGAAAAACATTTTTGAGGTAGCCGAATATTTAAAGTGTGGTACTATAAGATTGCATGTTCTAGTTGAGTGTGCAAAAGTTAATTTTGAGAAGAGAAAACTCGGACAACGGGTATGGATTAGCTTATGTATAAATAACAATAAGCGGCATTCAAAAAATTTTGATAAACTGCAACCAAGAATTTTTACGGATAGTTCGGATATATGGTCATATTTTCTTTTTAGGTGTACATATCTAGCTGCATTGTTTATTAGTAATTGTAATTTATTCATGGAACCCTAATCAAGGCACCCATATACTAGTTCTTGATATGAGATTATGGGCACTAATAGAGTCTTAACAAGTTTTAAATTAATATCCAGAGGGATATAAGCTGCGGTTCTCCAAAGCTGTCTAAATACAGAATACGACTTAGAAATTGTTGCATTTATATGATCAACGCATGAGAGGGAGGTATTCAACCTAAAGCCTAGGGTTTTAACAGAATTCTCATATTTGATAATTGAACCATTCAGTCTAAGAGGAGAAACATCATCCATGCTATATGAGCAATGAGATAGGGCAATAGCTTGTGTCTTGGATGCATTAAGGTTAAGCCTATTATGCTTCGACCATAAATAAATTGATTCCAGATCTTCGTTTATTCTGAACACCAAATCCTCTCTAAGCCCCAGAGGTGCGGGGATAGATATATTTGTGCATCATCAACGTAAAGATGAATATAAACATATTTACAGCACTTAACAATGTCGTTGATGTATAGACTAAATAAAATGGGACCAAGAATAGATCCTTGGGGTACCCCAGCTGTAATTAGCACCAAATCAGAGGAGCTATTTTTTAGTACAACCTTTTGCCATCTGTTCGTAAGATAGCTTGCAATCAATCCAAGTGCATCGTGGTTAAATCCAAAGTACGCGTAAAGTTTCTGCAAAAGAATCTTATGACAAATAGTATCAAAGGCATTAGAAAAGTCTAGTAATGTAAGAATAGTAAGATCTCCTTAGTCAAAGAATTGTCTAATATCTTCCATCACTTTCAACGCGGCTGTTGAACAGCTATGTCCCTTTCGATAAGCGGACTGATACTCAGATAGGAGTCCACTCTCTGATAGATACCCTCTCATTTGATTTAAAATTAATCTTTCAAGAACCTTTGATAATGCCGGTAAAATGCTGATTGGTCGAAAATCACATGGTTGAGTTGCATTATATTTTTTAGCAACAGGTGTTATATTAGCTACTTTCCAAATGTCAGGGAACCTTGAAGTTGTCAATGAAAAATTTAATATGTGAGTAAATGGGCCAATAATATAGGGCAGAATTAAGTTTATAAATTTTAAACTGATACTGTCCTCACCTACCGCATTTGATTTAACTGAAACTATACACGGTATAACTTCAGATTCACTTTTACGTACCCACGTAGTGAACCATGGCTGCTTATTTTTACTTATTTTTATTTTCTTTAAAGGGACGTATTTATAATAGAGGTAACTAACCAACATGGAGAAATAACCAACTTTTTCGTTTAAGTCAGCTAAAACCCAACAGTCATTCCATGGTAGGACGGACACTTCAGTAGCTAGCTCATTAACATTAATTTTGCTAAAATCACGAAAGTGTATGAAACCTGGTGGTCTGTATACGTGAGAATTCAACTCTATATTGTAATTTAAAAATAACAGGTCATGGTCGCTCACACTGCATAAAGAGAGTTGCTCAAAATGCAGTATGGACGACCCATCTGATACACAAAATAAGTCAAGCAAACTAGGCTTACATTTGGGTTTGGCCCCGAGTAGGCAAATTATTTATCACCTTCAAACCAACACTCAACCGAAAGATTCTTAGCGCGCTCGTTTTTTAAGAGCAAGTCTATCCGGCCTGTTCTGAATTCCGACTCGGAATGAAAAGTAAAACGACATTGATTTCGACTCGGTTTCTATTTGGTGTTCTCAATTCCGATTGTAAAAAATCGATTCGAAGTCGATTTCGAATCGTTTTCATTACGATTCGGTAACCAGTTTAATCAGCTGTTTTTGTTTATGTGTTTTGGTTAAAGTATCATAAAATTTTATTTTAATTAAAAAATGCCTGCAGATATGGTTTTTGATGCGCAGACGCAAGAATACGTGCTATTGTGCGTGCGAATCGTAAAAATGCGCTGGATCGGAATTCAGAACAGGTCGACTTCATTTCGATCAGCATCGATTTGTTTGCCTAATAGATTTCTTGATAGAAGTTTTTAAAGAAAGATTTATTATGCCAATTTAACTCAAATTTAAACAAAAAATACACACAACTCTTCCAAATAAAATGAAGAATTTAAAAAAAAATATTTGAAAGACAAATATCGCAACATTTGTGTATAATCTGCCAATTAATTTTCATTCCGACTGCTCAGAGGCAATACTTTTCAAACCGATAATTTTTGGTCGGAATCGAAATTGAGAACACCAATCCATTTCGATTCCGAAAAAATTGATCGGAATCGGAATCCAGAACAGGCCTGTATATTTAGATCACCACATAGTATTATGTGTTCATACATTACGCTAAATCTATTGATCTTCTGAAATAAGTTGCTTAAATCACATAACATGCTTGGGTTATACACACATATCACAAGGCAGCGCTGAATATTAGTGAAAAACTCAACCATCAAAAACTCAACCTCGTCCAAATGGGTTGATTTGTGTACTATTTTAAGTTTCAGACACTTCTTGTGATATATCGCTATCCCCCCCACCACGCTTGTCAAGCTGTCTATCGTTTCTCACAACAGAAAAGTCACATAAATTGTAAAAATTGTCGCAGTTATCACCTCTAAACCAAGTCTCAGTCACACACACCACATCAACACATGTACCCTCAAAGATGTAGCTAAGATAATCAAGTTTGCATTGATTCAAGCTCCTAGCATTTGAATGGCATATTTGAAATCCCGAATGGAAATCACTAACCAACTTTAACGAAGTTTTAAGGTTGAAATCGCTAGAGCCTACAGTTGAGTTATGCATAGTCATAGGACATAATTCCAAGCAATTCAATTTGACTGTAAAAGTATGAATCTGAAACCACTGTATTATAAGAAAAGGAAAAATAGAAGGGTGATAGAAATTGAAGTATAGCTAAGCCTGAAATAGAGAAGGCATGTATAATTAACCTACGTAAAAAATAACAAGTAAATGCTAACAATAAAGCAAACACAAAAAAAATGCATTTTGAGCATTACAGGTAAATATGTATGTAACAATATAAATAAAAATAAAAAGAACATCAGTTTTGGTGCATACAAATTTCGGCTCTTCACTGCGTGTTAAGCGTACAAAAATCTTTCCTTGAATTGAGAACACAGAGAACAATTTCTTTTTTCTTCTAAGCCTACAAGCATAAGTCATAACTTCTCTGAACATTTTTGGCAAGCTTTCATGTAGGTAAATACTACCATAACCCGGTTGGTCAATGTCCGATAGTGCAAGTGACCTCTTATTTGTCTTGCAAAAACTATATGGACAATCAAAACGCAATCTGTTTAATTAAGAATCCCGCCTTTCATAAAAGAACCAAGCACATCGATGTCCAGTACCAATTTATCCGAGAAAATTTTCAAGATGGTCAATTCAACTTAGAATATATAAATACTTGTGAGAAGATCGCGGATATATTTACGAAAGCATTGAATAGAGAAGAGAGCGTCGCCGGTTTTGTTTACAACAATGAGTGGGAGTATTGGAATTATCCATTGTCGAAACAAATATGGCAACCCTTTTTTCTGTATTCTATTTTACTATTTTTACCTTCGTTAACTACAGTGTGACGTTTATAGAAGAAGCACTTCAATAAAATTTTCTTTCCATAAAAGCGAATTGTTCAACTGTTAATTAAACGTGTTTTCTTTTGTGCCCTTATCTTTTTTATTCACCTAATTGGTTCGGTCAAAAGGACTTCTAAAACATTTAAAACTAACGGCCAACGGGGCCAGTGGTAGAATTAACAGCAGTAACGACAACTATGACGACAGCGACGACGAAGGCAGTGTGGGCGAACACTATTTCCGCGTATGGATCACGCGCACCGGCATGGTAACCGTAAGCTTCGCTGCGGTAGGTGAGGGGGGAGTGTGAGGACCCCAAAACCGAGGGTTTTGTACCCTCACAACATATACCTATTTTTTTCATTTTTCAACAAACACTTTATACAATAATTGAATTTAAACCTGAATTTAACATTTATACATTTTTACGACATGAATTATATCTTTATGAATTACACGTCAAAGTACATATATGCTGTTGTATATTGAATTATTTACTAAATTAAAGGACAAGCCAGACTTGCGCACTTTTACACGCAAGCAAAATATTTACATTTGTCGCCCACATAAATTTCAAATATAGGTCACCCTAACATACACTAAAATATTTGGAATGGAAGTTGATACGCACAAAACATAAAATTGCGCCGGTCAACCAACCCTTTGCGCATCCAGTGCACTCAACTACAGATACGACATACATAATAATTTGGATAAACGGAGATCAGCAGCCAGTCGCCAAAAATAAGCGCAGATACTAATTGGAATTTTTCTATACATACTTACGCACGAGCATACGACACACCAGGCATGCTTAACCAACGGAACGAACCGATATCATTTCGTTACGATAATTAACGTTAATTTGACGAATTGACTTTGTTTCGTTTATTAACGTTGATTATCGTAACGGAATGATATCGTTTCGTTGGTTAAGCATGCCTGCGACACACCAACGCACACCGTAAGCAGAAGTCGAAGGCAGCAAGCGAGGCCAACGCACCATCAGAACCAAGCGACAGCGAACATATGCATAAACACAAATGATTGAATTCAATAGGTAAAGCGAAGGCTGGAAAACACGGCAGGCATACAACAAACCAGGCATGCTTAACCAACGAACAGATATAATTTCGTTACGATAATTAACGGTAATAAACGAAACAAAGTAATTTCGTTTCGTTTATTAACGTTAAGAATGTCAAATTAACGAAATGATTTTGTTTCGTTTTCTGCCATATCAAAACGAAATCAAATCGTTTATGTTGATTATTAATTTCAAACTATGCTGGCAAAGCTGATTAATGGCGGAGTCTTTAAAGGTGAAAGCATTAGCCAAGCTGATTGCAACTTTTCTCATGAATTTTGACAGTACGAACATTTCTCAGAGTATTTTTGACATTACCACCAACGAACTACACAAACAAATTACATGGAGTTTGTGTGTGTATGCCCGTTCGCTGTTACCACCTTACGTCTTCACCATGGCTATAGCATTGCCAGCACAATTCAAACATAAAGTATCACGTTTTTGTTAACGTTTTTAACGTTAACGAAAGCTTTTCGTTTCGGTTAAAAACGAGATACAATTTATTTTGATAATTTCTTTATCGATAATATTTCGAAGTGTTTCAACAGAAACAGTGGACATTTTTTGATAAACGATTAGCTTAACGTTAAGGTGCATCCCTGCAACAAACGTATGTACGAGATTAAGTACACTGTTCGCTAAGTATATTAGGGCTCCCGAAATCTGGGATAAAGCTAAATGCCGGGATATCGGATTATCGATATACATGATCGAAAATATGCATATATATATATACATATGTACAAACCATAGGCATGATAATGGAGGAAGGGAAAACGTATGTTAGCATGTAAGCGTATGTATATACTAATAGAATGCAGCGAAAGTAGCGTTAGGCTAGTATTCGATTTTTGCATTTCTAACTTTTATAATTGTTATTGTAAAATTTCTGACTGGCTGCGCGCAGTCCTACATAATTTTATAACGTAGGAATTGTCACTAATGAATTGTTTTTAGGGAATAACCGTCCGCCGGCGTACGAAATCGTATATAAAGGCGACAAATTTGCTTGTAAGATCAGAAGCTAGGAGATAGGCATATGAGTCAGTGGGCTTCTACCACTGACCAGAACACGACCTGAAGGTTTCTACTTCATTTTGTGATTAGTTTTATATTCAGTAGGAGGTTTCTACTCCAACTGGCGGGGTGCTTAACAGAGAGGTTCTACCTCAGCTACTCTTATCGAGACAGGGCCAGGGAATAGGAATATCTATTAAGGGATATTGAATTTTTAAATAAAATTTTATAACGTATTTTCAGAACTCCTTTGTTTATTTATTTCAATCTGAAGAGGTTCTTCCACCAACTATAGGAACCCTGGTCAGACTGGGCATACCTCAGCAAAAATAAATCCTTCACAAAGTGACTGCTTGCTTTATTGTTGTTGTGGCTTTATTTACTTAGTATCAGATTAGTAATGTGAGTATCACTTAGTGTCACTAATATTCGTCACACTGTCGTCCACCTAAGTCTGATCGTCCCGATCAGACAAATTTCCCGATCTAAATGCCGCCAGCCATTCCATGCTGCCAACCCATTCATGAGCCACTTTCATTTTGGTTCATGGTTTACCAATGATTTGTATGCGGTAAACTACATCGTTGATCCGTTTTACAACTTTGTATGGGCCTACCCAGTTACACTGCAATTTCGGAGACAAACCTTTTTTCCGTTGTGGGTTGTATAACAGCACCAAATCTCCTTCCTGAAAACCTTCCGAATTAATTGCTTTATCGTATCTGGCTTTCATCTTGTCACTCATAATCCTTGTTCGTTGCCTTATCAGATCGTGTATTTCTCTCAGCCCTTCTTCCAAAACACCAGTGGGTTTGGCGCATTGTCTCCTGCTCTGCTGATCAGTAAGCCATTAAAAATAATTGTCTGCGGGTATCCCTTTCTTTATGGAACTTGTCCACTACTTTCTTTAAGTGCTCCTTCAATGTTCTAATGAATTGTTCCACCATACCATCGGACTGAGGATGCAATGCAGTTGTCCATGTTTTTCGAATGCCCAATGATTTACACATTTCCTGGAACTCAGCTGATTCGAAATTCCTGCCTTGGTCAGAATGCAACTCTATTGGAACACCATACCTTGCAACACAATCTATATATATAAAAAGAAGTGTACATTTTGATTGTCACTCCATAACTCGAGAACGGATAGAAAGATTGCCATGAAATTTTTAGGATAACTTAACAGGAACCCGGAGAGTGTTTTCGAAAAGTTTTTTTTTCGGGAAGTGGACCAGGGACCGATTTATTCTAAACTCTCGTATACATGGCTCGATTTGCCTGAAATTTGGTATGTAGGTAGCGTTATATCTGGAATAAAATGTCGGATAATTTTTCTTCCGGGAAGTGGACCAGGATACATATTGGTGACTAGGGTCTCGAGAAATAGGACAAAAAGTGGACCCGGGCACCCCTAGAATGTGTTTATACAATATGGATATCAAATGAAAACTGTTGAAGAGTGCTTTAGTACAGGGTAGTTTTCATACCTATCGGTGACTAGGGTCTCGAGATATAGGCCAGAAAGTGGACCCAGGCACCCCTAGAATGTGTTTATACAATATGGATATCAAATGAAAGCTGTTGATGAGTGCTTTAGTACAGGGTAGTGTTCATACCTATTGGTGACTAGGGTCTCGAGATATAGGCCAGAACGTGGACCCGGGCACCCCTATAATGTGTTTATACAATATGGATATCAAATGAAAGCTGTTGATGAGTGCTTTAGTACAGGGTAGTTTTCATACCTATCGGTGACTAGGGTCTTGAGATATAGGCCAGAAAGTGGACCCGGGCACCCCTAGAATGTGTTTATACAATATGGATATCAAATGAAAACTGTTGATGAGTGCTTTAGTACAGGGTAGTTTTCATACCTATCGGTGACTAGGGTCTCGAGATATAGGCCAGAACGTGGACCCGGGCACCCCTATAATGTGTTTATACAATATGGATATCAAATGAAAGCTGTAGTACAGGGTAGTTTTCATACCTATTGGTGACTAGGGTCTCGAGATATAGGCCAAAACGTGGACCCGGGCACCCCTAGAATGTGTGTGTATTTTGGATATCAAATGAAAGCTGTTGCTGAGAGCTTTTAAGTAATTTTCATTATGATATTCGATTTATTCGCATCAACCTGACAAAACTGATAAATATGAATGCGAAGCCGAAATAAAGACATGAACTAATAATACCTACATACCTATTTACATACGTCCTATTCGATTAGCCTAAATTTGGTATATAAATTTGCCTATATTAGTATTTCCAATGCTTTTTTCCGGGAAGTAGGCCAGAGACGGACTGGGACTGGGATTAGGACTGGGACTGAGACTGAGACTCGAAGTGAGACTGGGACTGAGACTCGGAATGGGACTGGAACAAAATACATACCACCCTCTGGGACTGGCAATAAGATATGAAGAAGAATGAGAAAAACTTTAGAGAAGAGAAAAGAGAGAAAGAGAAGGAGACTAAGAAAGAGATAGAATGATACGAAGATGGAGATAGATGAAGCGAAAAATACGGAGGGAGGAGTGAATACAAAGATTAGGAAAAAGTGTAGAGGGGCGAGGGAGAGTTAGACGGAAAAAGCTTATTAAAATGTATGCAGATATAAAAATTTAGGGCAGAACAACGTCTGCCGGGTCTGCTAGTTGTTTATAAACACTTCTGTTACTGTCTCCGCTTCTTGATTTGGGATCGGGTCTCGATGCAAGCAACCGGATATAAATTCTAAACTCTTCCACTGTGCCCAATATGACTTCCCAATGGGACTCTCTGCTATTTTGCTTTTCCTTTCGTTCGAGCTCTTGAATAACATGCGACAGATTTGTATTTTTGTATTTTATTAAATTTTTCCTAACATAACAATTTGATAAAATTATTTTGTAGTGCTAGTCAGAACAGTGACAGAACAAAGGCGAAAATTCAAAAATATTTCAATAACTTAGATAAACAATAGATAATTTGTAAACTAAGACATAATGGTTACAATAAATTTTATAGAGCTTAGCCTAGGGGCGCAGAACAGAAATAAGAATAAAGGGGACTTTGCAAAGGCAGGTAGTACAGTAATAATATAAGGTTCTATCCTTAGAGAGAATAGGAGGTGGCAAGATAAACGGATAGAAGATCAGTAAAGAAAGTCAGTTGAAGAATGAGAGGTGAGTCAATTATAGAACAAGATTAATTCTTTTTTGAAATGCAGTGCATTACTTATTTGTCTTATACTGGCTGAAAGGGAGCTCCAAAGACGGATCGAAGTAACGAAGAATTGTCATTCAGAAATTAGCATACGGTGTTTAACATGGGCAAGAACCATCGTCCTCGTAGAATGAAGAAATTGAAGCCTTCGATATAGGTAACAAGGCTCCTTCGTGTAGATTATCTTATGTAAGGTAATAAGTGTTCTAAACTTTAAAAGGTTGCCAAAATAAATGTCTAGCAACTTTGCAGAATAACAAGAAACGTGATCAAGTCTATTCAGCCCGAAAACGTATCTAGCAATGTTATTGTAGGCAACATTAATCTTCTACTCACAGCGTCACAGTTAGAAAAAATCTCACAGCCGTAGAGGAGCGTAGGTATTAAGTAGCGGAGTGAAATACTGTGTCAACCACAGTGTACGGAGCATACCGTACAATTTTCCTACGGTACTAAATATATTATCTCTCCAGGACAATGTTTTGTTAAAAACTATGCCAAGATTTCTTGCCGTGTCAACATATTCTATAACAGAATTTTCAAACATAATATGGTCTAAGCCATTTGTAGCTAGCGGCTTTCTACGGATAACAATGCACCTCGACTTTCTTGGATTTAGACATAAACCGTTCATGGAAGCCCATACACCTATTTGACTAAGGTCATGAACATAAACTCATACAATCGACAAGACAGCACGTATACAATTGAACATCGTCAGCATAGATGTGGACGTCACAATACTTAAGAACACGAGGCAGGTCATTAATGTACAATACAAACAACAAATGACCAAGGATTGACCCTTGGGGTACACCTCGCGAAACGTCTAACAAGTTTGACTTTCTATTATCTACACATACTGCCTGCGTTCTGCAGTCTAGATAAGATCTGATTAGGTTGGTTGCATGACTGTTTCCAGCTTTTTACATAGTAGGGTATGGTCAACAGAGTCAAAGGCTTTGGAGTGGTCCAGAAGGGTTAGGAAAGCCGCAAAGTTATCATTTATGCGCTTCCGTATATCTTCTACCACAGAAATAAGTGCCGTAGTACAGCTTCTTTTTGGTCTGAAACCGGACTGATGGTTAAAAGTTTATTTACATGCACATATCTGGCGATCTGCCCATGTAGGATGCGCTCAACGACTTTCGAAAGAAAAGGCAGTATGGCTATCGGCCTGTACTCTTTGTTTTGTTTGGGAATAGGGATAACTTTAACAGCTTTCCAACATTTCGGAAAGACAGAGGTGGTTAGGATAGAGTTTATTAAATAGGTTATATGGGGCAGGATTACGGGTAGAATAGTTTTCACAAATTTTCCACAAATTCCGTCTAAACCTATAGCGGTGGACTTCACAGAAAGTATGGCTTTCACAACATCACAGTCATCGACACGAACAAACTCGAGGGGACTTGCATCAACATTTACACGATCACAGTAGTTGGCAATACATACATTAGCAGCCGATGGAGGTAACTTCAAAAAATTATCATTGATATCGTTTACATCTACATCAGGGAGGACAGAGAGATCGGCTTTGGATTTGCCAATTCCAATTCTCTTGATCCTATTCCAAGTTTCTTTTGAACGGTGCTGAACTTATTTTCGCAGAAATGTACTTTAACCGATCTTATGGCTTTATTGGCAGTGAGTCGTGCAGCTTTGAAGTGCATGTGCTTTTCCACAGTTCTGTATCTTTTCCACCGAGAATAAGCTAGATTACGCAGGTGAATTAGATGCTTAATACTGGCGTCAAACCATGGATTGCTATTGTGTTTCGTCACCTTAAGTTTCGTAAGAACGTGGTCGTCGAAGAGCTTATCTATGCTGTCTTGAAGGAATTTAGTTTGCCCATCCACCGATGCCATCATCCTCTTAATTAGAACACGTGAATCTGCTTTGACAGTCGTACTTCAAGTGACTTTTTATTAATTAGTATATATATATAAGACGAGTGGTTATTTAATACAAATGAGTTATTTTGATATTGCCAGATTTAAAAATAAATTAACATTCCCACTTATCAAAATAGCTGCAATGTTTAGCGTTAAATACAATAGTTTTATTTCATACATTTGTAATGCTTCGTTGGCTTAAGGCCCTTTGTCAACAAATCAGTAGGCATTTCGTCAGTTGATACATATTTAAGTGAAACCATTGTTACGTGGCTGACTGTTTGGGTGGTGAGGAGCGGCGGCAAGCAGGTATGCTTGCGGGCCCAGGCTAGCTCGTCGTCTTGGGCGGGGTATTGCACCACCGACCTCACCCGCAGCC
Source organism: Eurosta solidaginis (assembly GCF_040869045.1). Taxonomy (NCBI): domain Eukaryota; kingdom Metazoa; phylum Arthropoda; class Insecta; order Diptera; family Tephritidae; genus Eurosta; species Eurosta solidaginis. Next base: position 71,451,554 of record NC_090324.1, on the reverse strand, counting down.
ACATGAACAAAAAGAGGGTTCATACCTGCATGTTTATAGAAAGGAGAGAAAAAGCTTAAAAAGATAGAAATAAACGTGAGGGGCAGAGTTAAGAGGGGAAAAAGATGGAGGCCTGTCCTGTCAGGTGGAGTCTACCCTCCCTCTGCAGTGCAACTTGCACTGCACCGTGGGCACTGTGCTGACTCCTGTTTACCTTACAGTGCCCCCAAACCTGACACTAGTCTGTCCGTCTGTCACTTGGTCATTTTTCTCTACCACTCACCTTCACCTTACCTTGCCACGCACAAGCGCAGCACCAACACCAAAATTCGCCTTAGTCCTGCATTATTAAAGATATTAAAATTTCATCCAAACATAATTCTTACGATTTATTTACAAACTTTTTGGTTTCCAAATTACCAACTAATACCCTACTACTAGTTCAATAATTTCAACAAAACTTTAAAATCAAAATTTACTACAAAATAATTTTCCAAGGGCTTCAAAAGTTTACTCAAAGCAACAATAAAAAAATTGCTCAAACTTAATGCTAACTTTTATTACTGGCGAACATTAAAAATTCATAAGAGTGCAAGAACCAGTAGATACATTCCAAATTCAATTCTATAAAAAAAAATACCTACGACTAATAGACCAAGTGTCTGGCCTCAAACAAAAAAATTTAAACTTTTAGGGCCACCCTAATGCGGTATTATTAATAGGAGCTAATTCTAATTCTAAAGATACAAATTCAAATAAAATAAAATAAGAGGGCGAATAGAAACAAAATTCAAGTACCCTAATCCCTGACCTACCGCAACCGCTCAAATAAATATAAGACCAATTATGTACACAGCAAAAGTAGGTCATCAAGGAAAAGAATTCATGTGTATATGCAAACAAATGGTATGTATGTAAGTACGTTTGTGACGTTTTCCATGCATGCACATATGTTCGTTGCACTCTGTTTTTATTTTCTGCCTTGGTAATTCCTGTTCTATTTTTGCAAGAGCAGGAATCTGTGCTAACACATGTACATACAACTAAACAGGCGTATTCTGATAAATTTTTTTATATTTCCCTCAAAACACTCACCAAGTTACTCTCCTTATCCAACGGCGCCGCTGCAGTTGAGTAGCTGAAACAAAAAACTCAAACATACATATGTACATATGACCACGTTCGAACACGGATCCAGATCGATCGCTTACGATCTTGGATAATGAGTGTATATGAGGTAGTAATAAATTTGTAGCGTGATGACAATGTCAAAAAAAAAAACCAAACGTGTGTAAAAGTAAAAAAAAAATTATCAAGATAAAAAAAAAGGATTTAATGTGGGTGCTTGTATGCAAGCCCGTAGTGTTAAATGCGGGAAGGATAAGGGTAAGTTTGCCGGGAGCGTTCTGGCAAATCTATGTAAGTGTAATATATGCCGATGCAATAAAAAAAATGAATATTCAAAGTTCCATAATTTCGAGTTAGTCGCGGTCTAACCGAAAAGGAACAGAAAGCATGTACGGAAGTGGAACTATAGGCAGAGCACAACGATAAAGATCGGTGTACTTTGAATATAGTAACTATCCACAAAAGGAATGCAAAAATCAAAACTAAAAGAATCCAAATGAATGTCAAAAATAGAGAAAAATATGCAAATGAAAAATTAATCAAAGAAACTTCAAAAAGAGTGAAATGAAAAAAATAAAACTAAAACAAAGTGAAATATTAGTAAAATATTAGTAATATTACACCGTAGCACAAATTGCTTAGCAAAATTTTTGGGCTAATAACCACAAGCCTTTGTTTTTGCCCAACCCTTTCTCCTACCAGAAATCCTACATCAAAAAAAAGGGAATACCTATGTGCGTAAACCTACTTATAAAAAAAGAGATATAATGCCAAAAAAAATACAAAAAAGGCCGATTTGTTTCGAAACAATAGAAAAATTACTGATATTAAGGTTTAACGATTATTTCTGCTGCTGCCGTTGTGGTGTGTTGTTGTTGTTGGTGATCTCTGCCAATCCCGCTTTTAGGCTGCTCTTCCTGTTGGCAGTGTTGTTTTCGCTAAATCCTCACTTGTGTATAATATGTGCATATTTTAATAACCTTGCCCTATTCTTGGTGATTTGGTTGCTGGCCTCTAGTGGCTTGACGAGCTGGTAACAATGACTTCTGTGGACCTGGCCGGTGAATGTGTGGCTGGTATTGTTGTTTTTGTGGCGATATCTGCTGATACAATATGTGGCTGTTGTTGGTGTTGCGTCGCCGATGCCAAAATAAAAGAATGATGTGTGGTGGCTGGTGCAAATTGATATCGATGTTGACAATTTTTATTGTGTTTTTGAAGACTTTGTAAGAAGTATTTGTTGTTTTTGTTGGTGCGCGCATGCAACGAATTAAATAGAACGTAGTGTTTGTGGATGCGTGGCAATTGTTGTTGGCCGGAATGCCACCAATATAAAAACGTTGTTGTAGTATTGTTGGGCGGTATGTCGCCAAGAAAAAAAATAAATACCGGTTGTGGTTGGTGTTGCGCCGCCAATATAACAAAAATGGTGTAGTTGTTGTTGAACGTTATGCCGCCACTATAAAAAAAATGCTGTTGTGGTTGTTGCGGCCCTATACCGCCAATATGAAAATGCTATAGTGGTTGTTGTTTGCCGGCACGAATGTAGTTGCTGTTGTTGCTGCGTTCTAACCCCGCCAATAAGACATGTTTCTGAAATTGCTTTGCCGTCGGCTAAATAATAAAGTGTGGTGCTTGTCGATGGTAGTAATTGTTGTTGTGCGGTATTTCGCCACGTACAATGTATTTGTTTTTGGGCGGTACGCCGCCAATGTACGTGCCCAGTGGGTCTTTCCCAACGAGAAATCAATTGTGCGCTGAAATTAAATACAAAGGAAAACCTATTTAGAAATTCAACAGTAAAAGCGTATCTATGTACCTGTACATAGTTGCCTACGGATATCTTGTCTGCATAGTCATATATTCATCTACATACATATATTTGTATGCAGAGATGTATATGTCGATGCAAGTTTTCTTTTGGCTTGCTTGGGAACTACGCTATATAGAAGCCAACTTCCCAGTGGGCATGCCAGGTTGGGAGAGAGAGTTAAAACACGGAAAGGTTACACTTACCTGGTTTTATAAATTTTGTTGGCGAATGGAAACTGCCGGACTAGGGTGTAAGTAGGCCTCGCAACTCCGCGCACTAAAAACTTTTCCAGGACTTTTCTGACGTCTTTAAATAACGCGCACTAAAAACTTTTAAACCTTTTGAAAAGGTCTGGCTAACTTGGCACTTCACACTTTTTTAGTTTATTTATTTTTTTATTTTTTCCACTTCACTTCACTTGCACTGGGCACTGTTACAGGAAAACGTTTGCCCGTTGCCTAGCTTGATGCCCTTTTATAGCCACCGCCGTGGTAAAGAACGTTATCCAGAAACGGAAAATTTTTACTATTACATGCAAACTTTCTTTTCGGCTTTCCCCTATTTTCCATCTATACAATCAGGCACTCATACATTCACACGCTTACCGCTCCACAAAACGAACACCTACACAGATACATTTGGTTCGTGCCTTGACCGCTTACACTGATGCATTCACACGTTCATAGCCTTTCACAAATACACATCCACCTACATAATACCGAACAGAACAAACACATAGTTACATATCATTCGTCAAGGCTGCTAGGTTGTTAGCAGCATGGTGAAATTTTTCTTATTATAACAACATGATGCCAAGCGCAACATCTAATTTCCGTTGCAACATTGGGTTCACTACAGGTACAATGTTGTCAATGTTAATGTTATCATGTTAATATTATTTTAATGGCAACATTGCGGCTAAGGCACGGACAAAACACATAAACACATAGACGCATATACACTCTGCCGCTCATTCAAGCCAGTATGGAGACAGGCTGTCGTTACAGGCTCGCAACCGCCGATGGTGTCTGCACTATGGAGCGTGTGCGTAAAGGATCCAAACGCAGCCTGCTAAGTATTATTTCCTGCGTCCAACGTGTGGCCTCGACCCACGACTCAATGCCGGGCCTATTTTTTTTTTTCACGCCTTTAGACTTTTGTTCTGTTTAACTACGAACTAAATCACTGGGCTAATGCTACTACTTACACCTATATCACAGATACTACTATACATCTCAACTAGTAAATAAGATATCACAGATAAAATAAATAACAAAAACCATAAATAAAACTAAAATAAAATAAAATAGAATAAAATAAAATATCACAGTTAGCATAACAAAAAAAAATTTATAAAATAAAATATCACAGATGGCAAAAAAAAAATGTATAAAAAAAAATATCACAGATCAAATAGTCAAGTAGGTAAAATAAATAAAAAAATAAATAAATGCAAAAATAATCAAATAAAGCAAAAGATCAAAAAAAAATATAAATAAAAATAATTTAATAATATAATCACATACGTCGATAAACTAATAAATACAATACGTCGACAAATAAATAAATAACATAGAACGAGAGTACTAATACTACAAAAAAAAAATATTAAGCTATTTTGCAAAAATGTCTTTAGCGTGGTATACGCCGATCTTTTTCCCATTGCTGTCGCCAAGTTCATACATAGAGTTCCCTATAACGCTTAAAACAATACATCTTACTTGTTTTGGAGCTAATTTAGCGTTGTAATTTTCGGCTTGGGAACTTTGTTTAAAGTTTCGGCGATATACCACTTGTCCAATCTGAAACTTTATATCCTTACTCCTGGTGTCGTAGACCTTTTGACTTTTATCGTGGGCCAGCTTCAGCTCCTTCATAATTCTCTTTCTTATGAGCTGCATCTTATCACCAGCCATATCTATCTCCACGTCACCATCCTTCAACGCCGCCAACTTCCGATATAGCTCATATGATGCAGCATGCTGTATCATAGGCATACCGAAAGTGGCATAGTATGGCGACATGTTGATGGCTGAGTGAGTAACGCTGCGTAGTGCAAATGCGGCATCGCTGACGCATTTGTCCCAGTTCTTTTGGTTGCCCTTTATGAAGGACCTAATTATCTGCAGCACAGATCGATTGACTCTTTCCGCAGCGTTACCCTGAGGTGAATAAAATGCAGTTCTCACGTGTGTCGTGCCGTATTTCTCCAAAAACTCTTTGAATATTTCCGAGCCGAATTGTTTGCCGTTGTCCGAATGGACATATTCGGGCACACCAAACACGTGGAAGACTTCTTTCTCTAGAAATTTTATAACCTCAGCTGAAGTGGCCCTTCTCATAGGTTTTAAGAACACAAACTTAGTAAAGTGATCTAGACAAACAAAGACATACAAGTTACCATCACTAGAACGAGGATAAGGACCCATAAAATCAATGAATAAACGTTGGAAAGGTCGCTCTGTGAGCTTTTGCTTTCCCATCATGGGTTGTTTAAAAACGTTTTGTGTCTTATTTGTTTTGCAAGTTTCGCAATCTTTTATATGGGCGCATACATCTGTGACCATTCCTGGCCAGTAATATTTCTGACGTAGTCGGGACAGTGTTTTGTGGATGCCACCATGACCAGCGGACGGTGAGCTATGAGACGACTCTACCAGCCCCGGTCGCAGCTCCGACGGAACCCAGAGCTTCCAGGTCTGGTCCGCTAGAAGATCGTCCCCCTTGTCGAATTGCGTCCGTTTATAAACGTAACCGTCCGATATGCATAAGTCTGGCAACTTATCTTTGTTCTCGGTCACCGTCTTTTTTAACTCCGTATACTCCTCCGACTCGAAGCACGGTGACTCGAGACACACGTCTATGGCTCTGTCGTTCGTCAGTATTTCGTCCATGTGTATTCGTGAGAGTGTGTCGGGAACCACGTTTTGCGCACCTTTTCGATGTTGGATATCGAAATCATAACCCTGGAGTTTCAAACTCCACCTTGCCAACCTCCCAGAAAGATCTTTCTGATTCATGAGCCATTTGAGGCTGGCATGATCAGTTATGATGGTGAACGGGGTTCCTTCCACATAAGGTCGGAACCTTTTAACACTCACGATCGCAGCATAGCATTCTAGTTCTGTTATGCTGTAGTTCTTCTGCGCTTTATTTAGTTTTGCCGAAACGTAGGCAATCGGTCTTTCGTTCTGGTCATCGTCCAACTGAAACAAAACCCCTCCCACTCCGTCCGTTGATGCATCACATTGAATATAAAAACGACGCTTAAAGTCAGGATGTGTGAGCACCGGTGCCGAAACCAAACTCTGCTTTAAAATTTCAAATGATTTTATTGCTTCTTCCGTCATTGCAAACTTTTTGATTTTGTCTTTCTTGAGGCAGTCGTGCAGCGGGGCTGCAATAGTCGCATAGTCCTGTATAAAACGCCGGTACCAGCCCGACATACCCAGGAACCGTCGTAGTTGCTTCGGGGTTTTCGGAACTGGGAAGTCCCTCACAGCTACCACTTTGTTGGCGTCCGTTCTGATACAACCATCCCCGACTACGTATCCTAAATAGCGGACTTCTTTAAAACAAAACTTGCTTTTTTCTACGTTAATTGTTAACTTAGCCTCGCGAAGACACCGAGCGACCTTTTCCAATAAACACATATGGGACGCGAAATCTACAGAACAAACTAACAAATCGTCAAGATAAACAAAAACACATTCACGTAAAGCGGCCGGAATGACCTTGTCCATGAGACGACACATTCGTTGTGCTGCATTGCACAACCCGAAAGGCATGACGGTAAATTGGTAAAGGGGTCGGCCAGGGACAGTGAAGGCAGTCTTCTCACGTGATTTTCTCTCGAGGGGAATCTGCCAGAAAGCGTCCTTGAGATCAATTGCAGAGATATATCTCGTGTTTTGTAGGCGGCTCAAAATTCCATCAATATGTGGTAAGGGGTATGCGTCCTTTATAGTTCTTTCATTCACTTTGCGAGCATCTAGGCACAGCCGGTTCTTCGTTCCTTTAATGACCAGTGATACGGGGGAATTCCAACTACTGTTGGACTCCTCGATGACTCCCATGTCCAACATTCGATCTAACTCTGCGTATATGAGTTTTTGTATGGCCGGCGAAATTGGATAATGGCGTTGCTTGACCGGCAGATTCTCGTCCACCACCTCGATGACGTGTTCCTCTTTGTCTGTCCGGCCTAACCCCAGTACCGCGAAGGACGGGAATTGGGTCTTCACGCGCTCCAACATATCATCTTGCTCCGGCGATAAAACGTGCTGCACAGCGTCAAAAGACAAGTCGCCCTCGGCAGGCACGAGCTCCGCCACACTGGCACCATTCACACTACCACTCACACCCTTACTCACAACACTCATACCAAAGGCCTGCCAAAAATCTATCCCAAAATATACTTCCTGTTGCAGATCAGGAACTATCAAAAATTCTAATTCCCTGGTCGTATTATCCCACACGACTGGTAACTTTATGACCCCTACCACGGCGGTTTCCTCCCCGTTCGCGGTCCGGATATGTTGGCCCCTGATTGGCACAATCAAGGCCTCTTTACCGCACAGGAGTGCCGCTGAGCCTTTCCCTAAACAGCTGACACTCGCCCCTGAGTCCAAGAGAGCTAAAACTTCCCTACCTCCTATCGCGGTTTTGGCGAAAAACCTGTTATCGCCTTTTACAGTCACAATTGTTGAAATTATTTTATTTCTTAAACGTTTGAAATATTTCCCCTTCTCCCTCATCTTTTCTATCTTTTTAAAATTTCTATTTCTCCTATTGTTTAGTATTGCTTCACAAAAAATCCTACGTCTTGCCTCCTCGTAATCTAACTTCCTCAGGTGCAAACTTTTGACCTCCCGTTTTTCTGTTATCCTTTCCTCTACCTTAACTTTATTCTCTTTCATTTCCTTCTTCAAAATCTTTACTGCTGGGTTGCCGGGTTGTCTGTCCTCTTGCTGGAGTCCCCGGTCAACTCCGCCAGCCTGGGGTTTCCCTGCTTCGGTTTAAAAACACAAAAGGACGAATCACTTCCACACGCAAAACAGACCATATTGTGGAACGAGGACGAACACTTATTTGGTTTTTGTGCTTCTGCCGGGTTTTTCACAAAGTGATCCACCGGCATACCGCACGAAAAACACAACATCAAGTGGAAGGGTGATGCACAAAAGGAATTCACAGTCGACTTGGACGCGGGACTAACAGAAGGACGAACAATATTGGGATTGGCTGTGGTTTGGTACTGGGGTAAGGATTGGGATTGGTGTTGGGGTTTCCTATCGAAGGCTTCGACTTTTGTTGCCTCTCCTACCCTTGACTGCTCACAATCGACCTCGTTAACTACCCTAGCCCTACTCTTGTTCTCTTTAATAAGTTTTTCGGCTCTCTTGCATTCCGACTTGAGCTCCGCCAACGAGTCCATTTTTATGGCGAAGGTGGGTTCGGGCCCCACGTTGGGCGCCATTGTTACGTGGCTGACTGTTTGGGTGGTGAGGAGCGGCGGCAAGCAGGTATGCTTGCGAGCCCGGCTAGCTCAGTCGGTAGAGCATGAGACTCTTAATCTCAGGGTCGTGGGTTCGGGCCCCACGTTGGGCGCCATTGTTACGTGGCTGACTGTTTGGGTGGTGAGGAGCGGCGGCAAGCAGGTATGCTTGCGGGCCCAGGCTAGCTCGTCGTCTTGGGCGGGGTATTGCACCACCGACCTCACCCGCAGCCACATGAACAAAAAGAGGGTTCATACCTGCATGTTTATAGAAAGGAGAGAAAAAGCTTAAAAAGATAGAAATAAACGTGAGGGGCAGAGTTAAGAGGGGAAAAAGATGGAGGCCTGTCCTGTCAGGTGGAGTCTACCCTCCCTCTGCAGTGCAACTTGCACTGCACCGTGGGCACTGTGCTGACTCCTGTTTACCTTACAGTGCCCCCAAACCTGACACTAGTCTGTCCGTCTGTCACTTGGTCATTTTTCTCTACCACTCACCTTCACCTTACCTTGCCACGCACAAGCGCAGCACCAACACCAAAATTCGCCTTAGTCCTGCATTATTAAAGATATTAAAATTTCATCCAAACATAATTCTTACGATTTATTTACAAACTTTTTGGTTTCCAAATTACCAACTAATACCCTACTACTAGTTCAATAATTTCAACAAAACTTTAAAATCAAAATTTACTACAAAATAATTTTCCAAGGGCTTCAAAAGTTTACTCAAAGCAACAATAAAAAAATTGCTCAAACTTAATGCTAACTTTTATTACTGGCGAACATTAAAAATTCATAAGAGTGCAAGAACCAGTAGATACATTCCAAATTCAATTCTATAAAAAAAAATACCTACGACTAATAGACCAAGTGTCTGGCCTCAAACAAAAAAATTTAAACTTTTAGGGCCACCCTAATGCGGTATTATTAATAGGAGCTAATTCTAATTCTAAAGATACAAATTCAAATAAAATAAAATAAGAGGGCGAATAGAAACAAAATTCAAGTACCCTAATCCCTGACCTACCGCAACCGCTCAAAGAAACATAAGATCAATTATGTACACAGCAAAAGTAGGTCATCAAGGAAAAGAATTCATGTGTATATGCAAACAAATGGTATGTATGTAAGTACGTTTGTGACGTTTTCCATGCATGCACATATGTTCGTTGCACTCTGTTTTTATTTTCTGCCTTGCTAATTCCTGTTCTATTTTTGCAAGAGCAGGAATCTGTGCTAACACATGTACATACAACTAAACAGGCGTATTCTGATAAATTTTTTTATATTTCCCTCAAAACACTCACCAAGTTACTCTCCTTATCCAACGGCGCCGCTGCAGTTGAGTAGCTGAAACAAAAAACTCAAACATACATATGTACATATGACCACGTTCGAACACGGATCCAGATCGATCGCTTACGATCTTGGATAATGAGTGTATATGAGGTAGTAATAAATTTGTAGCGTGATGACAATGTCAAAAAAAAAAAACCAAACGTGTGTAAAAGTAAAAAAAAAATTATCAAGATAAAAAAAAAGGATTTAATGTGGGTGCTTGTATGCAAGCCCGTAGTGTTAAATGCGGGAAGGATAAGGGTAAGTTTGCCGGGAGCGTTCTGGCAAATCTATGTAAGTGTAATATGTGCCGATGCAATAAAAAAAATGAATATTCAAAGTTCCATAATTTCGAGTTAGTCGCGGTCTAACCGAAAAGGAACAGAAAGCATGTACGGAAGTGGAACTATAGGCAGAGCACAACGATAAAGATCGGTGTACTTTGAATATAGTAACTATCCACAAAAGGAATGCAAAAATCAAAACTAAAAGAATCCAAATGAATGTCAAAAATAGAGAAAAATATGCAAATGAAAAATTAATCAAAGAAACTTCAAAAAGAGTGAAATGAAAAAAATAAAACTAAAACAAAGTGAAATATTAGTAAAATATTAGTAATATTACACCGTAGCACAAATTGCTTAGCAAAATTTTTGGGCTAATAACCACATGCCTTTGTTTTTGCCCAACCCTTTCTCCTACCAGAAATCCTACATCAAAAAAAAGGGAATACCTATGTGCGTAAACCTACTTATAAAAAAAGAGATATAATGCCAAAAAAAAATACAAAAAAGGCCGATTTGTTTCGAAACAATGGAAAAATTACTGATATTAAGGTTTAACGATTATTTCTGCTGCTGCCGTTGTGGTGTGTTGTTGTTGTTGGTGATCTCTGCCAATCCCGCTTTTAGGCTGCTCTTCCTGTTGGCAGTGTTGTTTTCGCTAAATCCTCACTTGTGTATAATATGTGCATATTTTAATAACCTTGCCCTATTCTTGGTGATTTGGTTGCTGGCCTCTAGTGGCTTGAGGAGCTGGTAACAATGACTTCTGTGGACCTGGCCGGTGAATGTGTGGCTGGTATTGTTGTTTTTGTGGCGATATCTGCTGATACAATATGTGGCTGTTGTTGGTGTTGCGTCGCCGATGCCAAAATAAAAGAATGATGTGTGGTGGCTGGTGCAAATTGATATCGATGTTGACAATTTTTATTGTGTTTTTGAAGACTTTGTAAGAAGTATTTGTTGTTGTTGTTGGTGCGCGCATGCAACGAATTAAATAGAACGTAGTGTTTGTGGATGCGTGGCAATTGTTGTTGGCCGGAATGCCACCAATATAAAAACGTTGTTGTAGTATTGTTGGGCGGTATGTCGCCAAGAAAAAAAATAAATACCGGTTGTGGTTGGTGTTGCGCCGCCAATATAGCAAAAATGGTGTAGTTGTTGTTGAACGTTATGCCGCCACTATAAAAAAAATGCTGTTGTGGTTGTTGCGGCCCTATACCGCCAATATGAAAATGCTATAGTGGTTGTTGTTTGCCGGCACGAATGTAGTTGCTGTTGTTGCTGCGTTCTAACCCCGCCAATAAGACATGTTTCTGAAATTGCTTTGCCGTCGGCTAAATAATAAAGTGTGGTGCTTGTCGATGGTAGTAATTGTTGTTGTGCGGTATTTCGCCACGTACAATGTATTTGTTTTTGGGCGGTACGCCGCCAATGTACGTGCCCAGTGGGTCTTTCCCAACGAGAAATGAATTGTGCGCTGAAATTAAATACAAAGGGAAACCTATTTAGAAATTCAACAGTAAAAGCGTATCTATGTACCTGTACATAGTTGCCTACGGATATCTTGTCTGCATAGTCATATATTCATCTACATACATATATTTGTATGCAGAGATGTATATGTCGATGCAAGTTTTCTTTTGGCTTGCTTGGGAACTACGCTATATAGAAGCCAACTTCCCAGTGGGCATGCCAGGTTGGGAGAGAGAGTTAAAACACGGAAAGGTTACACTTACCTGGTTTTATAAATTTTGTTGGCGAATGGAAACTGCCGGACTAGGGTGTAAGTAGGCCTCGCAACTCCGCGCACTAAAAACTTTTCCAGGACTTTTCTGACGTCTTTAAATAACGCGCAATAAAAACTTTTAAACCTTTTGAAAAGGTCTGGCTAACTTGGCACTTCACACTTTTTTAGTTTATTTATTTTTTTATTTTTTCCACTTCACTTCACTTGCACTGGGCACTGTTACAGGAAAACGTTTGCCCGTTGCCTAGCTTGATGCCCTTTTATAGCCACCGCCGTGGTAAAGAACGTTATCCAGAAACGGAAAATTTTTACTATTACATGCAAACTTTCTTTTCGGCTTTCCCCTATTTTCCATCTATACAATCAGGCACTCATACATTCACACGCTTACCGCTCCACAAAACGAACACCTACACAGATACATTTGGTTCGTGCCTTGACCGCTTACACTGATGCATTCACACGTTCATAGCCTTTCACAAATACACATCCACCTACATAATACCGAACAGAACAAACACATAGTTACATATCATTCGTCAAGGCTGCTAGGTTGTTAGCAGCATGGTGAAATTTTTCTTATTATAACAACATGATGCCAAGCGCAACATCTAATTTCCGTTGCAACATTGGGTTCACTACAGGTACAATGTTGTCAATGTTAATGTTATCATGTTAATATTATTTTAATGGCAACATTGCGGCTAAGGCACGGACAAAACACATAAACACATAGACGCATATACACTCTGCCGCTCATTCAAGCCAGTATGGAGACAGGCTGTCGTTACACCATTTGGTTTTTAAAAACATCTCTTATGTAGTGGTGACGAACATCTATATGTTTAGTTCCATTATGCAACAGTACTGGATAAAGAGACTGTTTTCTGCTTTCTACTTTGCCAAGAAATAGCAGACCCAAACATCGTAAAGCAGTAGCCAGTATATGACTTTCTGTCTGTACTGTCGCTCGCCCAGTCAGCATCAACAAAACCTGTCAATATTTCATTACATTCTTTAGTATATCTTAAGCAGTAACCTTTTGTTTTTTGTAAGTATTTCAAAATTCTTTTCGCATAAACATAATGGATTTCTTTGTAACACTTATTAAATTGGCTAAGATAGCTTACTGCGTATGCAATGTCTGGTCTTGTTAGAACGGCTAGATACATCAAAGAGCCGAAAAGTTTTTGAAATGGAACATTATCGCAAGTAGTTTTAGATTGATCAAAAGTGAGCTTACATTCAATAGGTGTGTCTATTGGCTTACAACTTGACATATTAAATTTACATAATAATTGTTCGACATATTCTTGTTTATCTATAGTTATTTGGCTGCAATTTCTATTCAGCTGAATCCTCATACCTAAATGGCGTTTTAAAATTCCTAGATCTTTTATTTTAAATTGTGAGTTTAACACATTTTTCAACATTTCTGTTTCCTTTGGGTTATTTGAAAAAATCAAAATTCATCTATAACTTTTACATCATTATCAATTTTTGTAAATAGACATGGTTCATAAAAACTAATTTTAAACCCTAATTTTAATAAACATTCTTTTAGTTTTTCGTACCAAATTAAAGAAGATTGTTTAAGGCCGTAAATGGCTCGTTTCAATTTTAAAGCTTTCCCAGTAATTTTCTTTTCATACCCCTCTGGAAACAACATATACATATCTTCCTTCAGATAACCATTTAAAAAAGAGGTAGTTTCATCTAAGTGTGTGATATTCATATTTTACGCTAATAGCAAATAACATTCTCAACGTAGAGTGCTTTACCACAGGTGAGAAAGTTTCGGAGTAGTATATTCCATACTTCTGACTAAAACTTTTCACCACAAGTCGGGCTCGAAAACGCACGTTACCATCTACATCAAGCTCTTTGTTAAGGACCCACTTAGATTTAACTACTGATGCCCCGTGTGGTATATCGGATATCTCCCAAGCATCGTTGTCTTTGAATGATTGTAGCTCTTCTTGCATAGCTAATGACCATTGCTCTGTTTCTGGACCTTCCAACGCCTATGTAAAATCAATCTGTTCTGAAACGATTTTGGAAACACACATATTAGTAAAGCCAAAACGGTTTGGGGCTTTCCTCATTCTTCTGCCTTTAACAATTTCAGCAGATTGTTGCACTTCTTGATCTTCTTCACTTGAGGTGTTTTCATCTGAATTGGTGAAATCAGGGTTGGTTGAGGTTGAAATATGCAGAGATTCATTCAATGAATAATCCCCCACTGAATCTCTGCTTTCCTCTTTTTCCTTCGATGGTATACATTCTTCGACTGTTTTACTTTCTTCCTCTTCGATTGAAGAATCTGCACTGTAAATCCATATAGAACTGTCGTTATCTGTGCTTTTTAACGCATCTTCTATAATGATAACATCTCTTCTCACAGTAACAATATTTTTTTTTCGGATCCTAGACACGATAACCTTTAACATTTTCGGAAGACCCAACAATAATATTGTAGCGAATATAAACTGTTGAATAAATAACTCCAATATTGAATAATGGAAAAATGGCCTTTATTAAGGTACCTCACAATAACACTTATACTTTGCAACTAGCTGGCTTAATAACCAAACTGATAGGTTAAAAGAAACTGACTTTCAAAATAATACTGCTATTGCTCGCTAGATATCGTCTTAAACGAAACTCAAATCAAACTGAATTACTTCTTACTCGCTTGCGCCGCTTTTATAGTTTACGCTGCATACATCTAGGCTCTTCTATTTCCAGAACTTACCAACTATTTCGTGTGTTTATAGTTCTCATATAGTTTCTACTTGTTTAAAATTGTCTACTTTTTAGCGTCTCTCAGATGTATGTGCGTTTGTAGTTTACAGTCTCTCGCACACACATAGGTGTATAAGTAAATGCATCTGTGTGTGACATCTCTCGGCTGCCTTATATATGTGTATACATGATTTGATTATTGACGTAAATACCGCTTAGCATGGCCTTAGCATCGCCTTAGTGATGGTATAGCTTAGTGATGCTAATATCCGTGACACTGCCCTCAACCTAAGTCTGATCGTCCCGATCAGACGAATCTCTCGATCTAACCGCTACTAGCCCCTCCAAATGAACCACCCTTCTATTTCGTGGTTTCCCAATTGTTTGTATGCGGTAGATGACATCACTGATCCTTTTTACAACTTTGTACGGGCCTTCCCAACTGCACCAAAATTTGGAAGGAACACCTTTCCGCCGGCGAGGGTTGTACAACAGTACCAAATTTCCCTCCAAGAAACTCTCCGAATTATTCTTGTTGTCGTACCTGTATTTCATCTTACTACTCATTATCCTGGATCGTTCCCTCGCACTCTGTTGATTGGCCAATGAAGAACTAATTCGCAGAGCTTGATATTGACGGATTGACTTTGCATCATCAGTATCGTCTTGACGTTTCACAACAGTAGTACGCGCTGGCTTGAAACAACCCTTGCATTATTTCTGGAAAATTCTTTCAGTCGTTTTAGTGCGTCCATTAGGGTTTGTCAATGCCAGTGTTTTTCTCGCAGGTACTTTTGATTTTGATTTATTTGGCCCATTCGATCTATCAACTTTTGCCTTTGACTTTCGTGGTCTTTGTCGAGTCTTTTCCACCAGTACCCTATTACTGCTAAACCCTTTCTCCAAACTGAAGTTTAGTGGTATATCCTGGTTCTTATAACGCATCACCCTTCTCTGCATATCGATCTTGATGTCATGGTCAACCAAGAAGTCCACTCCCAATATGACTTCATCAACGAATTTGTGTAGAACCATGACCTCCCCAATTAAGACTTCACATACCACTTCTTCCTGGACTTGGTTATACTCGCCAGTAATCGTACGCAATCTTGCTCCAGGTAATGGCTTTACTTTCCTATTGACCAAATCAGATCGGATCAAGGAATGAGATGCATCCGTATCTACAGTCAGTACACGCTCCTTGCCATCCACATTTCCTTTGACGGTAAGACTGCTCGATTTCCTTCTAGTTTGCGAGATAGATATCACACGACATTCAATAGCTGGGGCAAGTTCTCGATCTTTACATTTGACTCGCTCTTGTTTATCTCCTCCAGCTTTGCGTTTACGACCAGCCAAGTTGGAACTACCATGACCGGTGCTGCAATGACGTGCAATGTGACTTGGGTTAGCGCACTTGAAACACTTCATAACTCCGGCATTGTTTTGTTGTAATCACTTCAGTGCTTCCAAAATTGTGTCTACCCAATCTGGCCTTTCCACTTCCACGCGATCAGCTTTGTATGCGGGCTTACTCAAAAGTGACGCTGTTTCCTGAGTCAGTGCATGGGATGCTGTTTCAGCAAATGTTGGCTTTGGGTTCGCGTATGTGGCTCGCTTCGTTTCGACGTCCCGTATGCCGTTAATAAAGCTCTGAATTTTTACCCTTTCAGTGTATTCCACGGGTGCGTCCGCATTTGCAAGATGAGCCAATCTTTCAACATCACAAGCAAACTCCTGTAATGTCTCATTTGCTTTTTGGTAACGGTTTTGCAACTCAGTTTGGTATATCTGTTTTCTATGCTCGCTTCCATAACGTCTCTCGACAATGGCCATCAATGCTTCATAGTTGTTGCGCTCTCCCTCGGGAATCGTCTGTAGGATTTCGGCTGCTGTCCCCTTCAATGCTACGAATAGAGCAGCAACTTTATCTTCAGCATTCCAGTTGTTCACTGCTGAGGTCTTCTCAAATTGACGCTTGAATACCTCGAAAGGAACAGACCCGTCAAAAGATGGAGTTTTTACCTTCGGATTGCTCGCTGGAAAAACTGGGCGATTTAGTTGTAACTGTTGCATAAGACTTTCAACGCTTCTATCTCGGCATCAATTTTGTCCTCGAGTTGTAAAATTTGTGCATCCTGCTCTTCCAGTTTCGCAAAGAGCTGCGATGATACCTGTTCCCAAATTTTTGTCGACATTCCAGATATACGTGCCTCTTGCGCTTCCAGTTGAGATGACATATATGTCTTCTGTTCTTCCAACTGAGATGACATTTGCGACGCCATTTCTGAAATGCGTGCCTCCTGTGACTCCAGCTGAGATGCCATTGTCGATGTTTGTACAGATATTGTGCTCGTCACTGTCTGCGGTGTTTCGTTTTTTCTTCCATTTTTGTTGTTGTTTTGTCGCTATCATAACGAAAGACACACTGCTCAGCGTTGTAGATTCCTTCAAATACCATAGCTACACTTAGTCGTTTTTGTAGCTGGGATTTATCGCCAGAAGTAGCCAATCCACGGACTTCCAACTCCTTCAGTTGCTGGATCGTCAATTCACTCAACTTATCCATGTCCAAGTTGTATTCCCAATCTTCGGAATTTATTCAACAATTCCTCTTCTGACACCAATTGTAACGAATTTGCTTGCAAATCTTCTTGTTTGCCTTTTTGCTAAGTTCGTATCACTAAACTGTTGAATAAATAACTCCAATATTGAATAATGGAAAAATGGCCTTTATTAAAGTACCTCACAATAACAATTATACTTTGCAACTAGCTGGCTTAATAACCAAACTGATAGCTTAAATGAAACTGACTTTCAAAATAATACTGCTATTGCTCGCTAGATATCGTCTTAATCGAAACTCAAATAAAACTGAATTACTTCTTACTCGCTTGCGCCGCTTTTATAGTTTACGCTGCATACATCTAGGCTCTTCTATTTCCAGAACTTACCAATTATTTCGTGTGTTTATAGTTCTCATATAGTTTCTACTTGTTTACAATTGTCTACTTTTCAGCGTCTCTCAGATGTATGTGAGTTTGTAGTTTACAGTCTCTCGCACACACATAGGTGTATAAGTAAATGCATCTGTGTGTGACATCTCTCGGCTGCCTTATATACACATATATACTTGATTTGATTATTGACGTAAATACCGCTTAGCATGGCCATAGCATCGCCTTAGTGATGGTATAGCTTAGTGATGCTAATATCCGTGACAATATGTTTTTCAGATTTTCTGTCCCACTTTAATCTTTTTTCTTTTGGAACGTGTACCATAACTGGGCTTCCGAATAAACGAATATAACCAAGGTTCGGTTTTTTAGAGAACCAAATTTCATATGGAGTTTTGTCTCCTAACGTTGAACAAATGGATCTGTTTTTTATGTAAACAGCTGTATTAGCAGCTTCCGCCCAGAACTTTTTTGGCAAATTAGAATCAAATAATAAGCACTTTGCTTTTTCAATTACGGTTCTGTTTGCCCTTTCGCAAACACCATTTTGTTCGGGAGTATATGGACAAGTGGTTTGATGTAGTATACCGTCCTGCAACAACTACTTATCAAATCTTTTATTACAAAACTCGCCACCATTGTCAGTGCGCAAAATCTAATTTTCTTATTTTGTTGGTTTTTTACCATTGCTTTGAATGCTTTAAACCTCTCAAAAGCTTCACACTTTTCTTTTAAAAAATATATAAATGTCATGCAACTATAGTCGTCTCCAAATAACAAAATATTCTTTGCACCTCCAATAGATCTCGACTCCATGGGACCACAAAGATCAGCATGTACAATTTGCCGAACATCGTCGCTTTTGTGCAATTTGGATGGGAAGGGCAATCTTGTTTGTTTTCCCTCACAACATGCCACACATGAACTTTTCTTGATGTCATTATTAAATGAGTAATCTACACCATCAACAACTCCATTTTTCATTTTGTTCGAGTCAGAACTGTTAATATGTCCTAAACGTCTGCGCCATACCTGCGCGCTCACTAATGCTTTAGCTGCTAAAACGGAACATCGTTTTAACACTAATTTATAAACCCCATTAACCAAGTCTGCCCTAGCGACAAGAACATTTTTTTATTGCGAATGTAGCAGTGGTTGGCTTCAAAAGATACATGATTTCCACTTTCGATCAGGGCACTTACAGACAATAAGTTCGTCGTTAAATTTGGCACGCATATCACATTTTTTTACTGTGATATCGTAATTATAACCAGTGACAATTTTTACATCTCTTGAACACACAACTGGTAAATTTCTTTAATTTGCAATTATAATTTCTAACATGCCAGGGGAATTATTAACGTTTTCAATCCAATGCCGATTTGCTGTTAAGTGTGAACTAGCGCCGGAGTCCACGTAACATTCATTTTTGTCGTAACTACCACTCAGAAACACGGCAGTGAACACATTCGATTGTTTATTTTTCAATAGAGGACACTGATTCCTATAATGACCAGCTTGCTTACATTTATAACAAGTAATATTATATTGTGCACTGAGTTGCGTTTTATTTGACATTCCATATGTATGCTTGCTATTGTTTTTTACGTATTTTCTTTGTGCTTTGTTCGCAACAAATGCAGCATTACCTGACTCATTGTCGAATTTAGAAATTTCAATGTCCAGCAACTTAGACTTGATGACGTCAGCAGTTATACTGATTCCAGAGTGTTCGATTGCCATTATCATTGGCGAAAAATTTTCTGGCAAACCAGCTAAAAGTAAGGAACCTACCCATTCGTCAGTAATCTGAAAACCGCGTAACGAGATTAAGTGCCGCAACAATGTTATTTTTCTCGAAAAACTTGAGTCATTAAACATTGCTTTCAGCTTTGCCCATAACTCTTCCGAGGTGTTAGTTGCCTTAATATGCACATACAAACTTGGGTCTATAGTCAATACTAGCTTTGCCTTAGTTTTTGCATCCTCCTCAACTTTTTTTTCTTGTCCGGAATTAGATTTAATGTAGTGAACATTTCTTTCCAGTACCAACATGTTTTCAGCCGCAAAACACCATTCATCGTAGTTTTCTCTGCCTTTCAATTTCGGCACACTTTGTATATAATTGGTAACCATTGTTTGGTAAAACAAAGTTAAAGATTAACTAACTTTTCTTTAAATTACTTAAGTAAAAAACGTGGGGCCCATAACCTATTAATTGAAACACGTGAATCTGCATAGACAGTCGTATTTCAAGTGACTTTTTATTAATTAGTATATATATATAGACGTGTGGTTATTTAATACAAATGAGATATTTTGATATTGCCAGATTTAAAAATAAATTAACACGTTCGAATCATTCTCCAGTCGACAGACTCCACTGCTTCAGCAAGTGCACTATAATTTATACTTTTAAAGTCACGATATGTAAACGAGCTCGGTGTAAACAACGTTTGAAAGTTGTAAGTAATGAATAGGAGGTCGTGTTTAGAAAAATGGGGAGCAGACAGCTGATCGTAAAGAAGTACTTTCTCTGAGTCATTTACAAAGAAGAGGTCTAGCAGCGAGGAACCAGTGTTGGTAAAATGTGTTGGTATGGTAATGTTAGCAGAGAAGAGTCCCCGAGATTCCATACTTAGCTTAAGACTTGAATCAACGGGCAGGTTGCTATTGAAGTCATCAGCTAGGACTATATTTTCGTAATTTAAGAGTAGAGGTTGCAGAAAATCAGTAAAGTCAGCAAAATTTACTTGGCGATTAAGTCTGCATGCACAGCCGACAAGGAGCTTATCACCCTTTGATGAAAAAACATCAACGAACACAAATTCTACAGGATCACCGGAACTCCACTTAGACCTATATGTTCGTCTATTAATTCTCCGTCGTATAGTTTGTGTAAATACGTGGTTAATGTCCTGAAAAATATCACTAAAGAGTCCAAGTACAATGTTCAAGACACGATTGAGTTCAAGAATAAGATTAAAAATACATATATTTATGATGATGAAAGTCTGGTATCATTTGATGTTATGTCCCTGTTTCCTAGTATCCCAGTAGACCATGCCATAGAGATCATATCGTCCAAATGGGACCAAATAAAACCCCACACAACCCTTAACCAAGAGCTATTTTGAAGTGTTGTACGCTTCTGTATAAAAGATAACAGATACTTTAAATACAACAACAAAGTTTATGAAAAACGATCGGGTATGCCTATGGGATCACCAGGATCACCGGTAATAGCCGATATAGTAATGGAGGAGTTACTATTGAAATTTGAGGAAGAATCACGGCACAAACCTCGTCTGCTCACAAAGTACGTTGACGATTTATTCGCTATTGAGAAAACCGATTCCGTTGAAGAAATGCTGGGCGTCTTGAACTCATTTCATAACTCAATAAAATTCACATCTGAGATGGAAAATAATGGAATGTTGCCGTTTCTGGACACGGTAGTAATAAGAAATAACAACCACCTAACCTTTGACTGGTATAAAAAGCCTACGGCTTCCGGGAGGTTAATAAATTTTAACTCGAAACATGATAGGAGTATAATAATAAACACGGCCAAAAATTTTATCAGGCGAGTTCTCTCTATCAGCGATAGAATATATCACCCGAAAAATATAAGCATCATCAAAAAAATACTTCAAAACAACGAGTTTCCGATCCACCTTATCAATGGTTATATCCACCAATTTTACGCTACGAATAAAAACAAAGAACAAAACATAAAGAAAATATATAAGACTGCCGTATTTGTACCTGGTTTGTCTAACCGAATAAAACTTTCAAACATGTATGACAAAGAAAAATTCCAAATCGCGTTCCAGTATAAAAATACCCTACAACAAATATACAGAAATACAAAAAGCAAAATCCAAAAATACGAGAAATCCGACGTAATATACAAAATTAAATGTAATGGCGACGGGTCCCACGTATGCAACAAAGTATATGTGGGTACTACTAAATCAAAACTAAAGACAAGGATTTCCGCTCACAAATCGAACATCAAAAATCGCGACCACTCTAACGACAACAGAACGGCTTTATCGCAACATTGCAAGACCACGGGACACTCTCCGGACTTAAAGAATGTTACAATATTGCAAGAAGGAAAACAATATTCCAAGCGGTACTCTCTCGAAATGCTACATATTATCAATACACATAATGACATATGCATGAATTTTAAGAGCGACACCGACAACATCGCTCACGCATACAGACATTTTGTAATGAAGAGAAGTTAGCAACAATAATGATGAGGGTGTCCAATAAGTTAATATATACGTTGTTGTTGGCAGATATTTTGTTTATTATTACTGTTTATTATTTGTATACATCTTTGTTTCTGTTTATGATATTCTGTGTTCTGCATTGAAATTTTAAATTAGTCGACAAGGTGCATTCACAAGTGTAAGTGTCAGATTATGTTTGTGCATTTATGGTTTTTATAGAAAAATGTATTTTTTACAGCCCTGAAGATGATTTCTAATTGAAATCGAAATATCGACAAAATAAATAAATACAACATATATGGTATAATCAATTGCATTTTTATTACTAATTTATATGTGTGGTCTAGAGCTCGGAAATTCTTCTTGATATAACTTTTGAAAGGCCGAAAATAAAAATAAAAACATCATCAACTATATATTATATATATATTTTTTTTTTGCGATTTCGGCCCCATTTTAACAGCTAGAAGCTTCAACTTTCACCAAATGCTTACGTGTATAGCATATATTGATGTCTGAAAAAATCATTGAGATCGGTGGTATACATAGTATTTATCTCTGTTGGAAATATAAATAAATATGACAACCCTGAACTCAATTATTTTACACATGTTAATTCACGCATACTTGCATACTTACATAGTCAAGTTTAATTATAAGACATAAGAAGAAGAGCACAAGTACTAGTTTTTAAGAAACTCGTTCATGTAAATCGGACTTACAATAAATTCAACTTGCTTATTAAAAATAAACTATTAAATAAATGATAAATCCAACATGGTAGCAGAGCAAGGTTCCTAATTTAAAATTAATTATAAAAGTGCGACTATATAAATAAAGACAATCAAAAATAATGTTAATCACATCATAAAAACGTGGAAGCTTAAATTATTGAAGAAGAAGTTGTATAGACACGTGGGCGAGATTCAGTTTATTAACAAAGTCATTTATAGACATACAGCGTTTAAAAAATAAAAAAAATATACGCTCCTACGTGAAAAATAATTAATTAACTTTCTAAAATTAAAACGTGGATGTTCAAATGTATATGGAAGGACTGATGTCGTCAGATTAAAAGTAGCTCGTATAGACTATACAACGTGTCAATAAAAACTCACGATGGCCAATGCAAAATTCGAAGATATCACCATACCAATTTTTGATGGCGCAAATTTTTCGAGCTGGAAGATACGACTCATGATGCTGTTGGAGTACAAAGGTTGCAAAGAACCGGCTACGAGAATAAAAGCGGAAGACGATGATGAACTTCAGTGGAACAAAAAGGATTTAAAAGCTAAAACCATATTAATTAGCACAATATCAGACAAACAGTTAGAGTACATTTGCGATTGTGTCTCATCTTTGGAAATGCTCAACAAATTTGACAAGATGTACAATACCCAATCAACGGCTTTACAAATTTTACGTAGAAACAATATTGATGAAATTAAATTAAAAAATTACGATACTGCTGAAGAATTCTTTTTAGAGTTTGAAAAGTCTGTAAATGAATTCAAAGCAGCAGGCGGCAAGATGGAAGAACAAGAAAAAATGAGATATTTGTTGAAAGCATTACCACCAAGTCACAGCTATATAGGAGATTTTTTGGATGTCATACCAGAAGAGCAGAGAACTGTGGAGTACGTAAAATCAAAAATCATAGAGAAGAACTTGAATACAAACCAAACTGAAAAGAGGAACAATGTAAGTACGTTTTCAACAACAACAAGAGGTGTTTGCTTTACATGCAAAAAGCCGGGACATATTAAGAAAGATTGCTGGTACACAGAAGCGAACAAGAGCAATCGAGGAGAGAAGAGTGATAAAGAAAAAAGTGTAAGAAATCATCAAGCAAGCTACAACCGAGGCGGTGGATACAGCAGTCGCGGACGAGGAAGAGGCTACCAGTCACCCCTACCAAGAGGCGAGAATTCACGAAACCAGAGTACCAACAATTCTAACTCCGCACATGTGTGGGTCACCCAAGTGTACAATTCAGAGGTAAAAAGGGATGAGGGAAATTCGCGTAAAGAGAACGAAATAAACTGGTTGGTAGATAGTGGTTGCTCCGACCACATAGTAATGGATTGTAAGTTTTTTGATAAATACGAGAATTTAAAAGAACATGTTAGTGTTGAACTACCCGACGGGAAAATTTTGAAAGCTACGAAAATTGGCAATGTAAAAACAGTTTTTAAAACTTATAATACCGAAAATGAAATTGATATACAAAATGTTTACTACGTTAAAGACATTAATCAAAATTTACTAAGTTTATCTAAAATAACACAAGCGAATTGTACTTTTGTTGCAAAGAATAATAACGCAAAGTTTTATGAAGAAAATGGAAAGCTATTAGCTGTTGCATATAAACAAAACAACTTGTATAAAATTAATAGTTACATTACAGAAGGGGAGAAGAGGGTATATACAAACTCAACAAAAATAACAAATAAAGAGAAATGGCATAGAGCGTTAGGGCACGTAAATTTTCAGTATCTTAGTAAAATTGTAAAGAACAAGTTGCTGGACGGATTACCAGAAGAACTTGAAAATATAGAAATGAAATGCGCTAATTGTATTGAAAGCAAAATGCCAAATGAACCTTTTAGTAATAATAGGTCTAGAACAACAGAAACATTAGAACTGATACATACTGATTTAAATGGCCCACACAGCACCACTGGTTATTGTGGTGAAAAATATTTTTTAACGTTTATCGATGATTTTAGCAAATGTGCAAGAATATATTGCATAAGAAGCAAAGCTGAAACTGCAGGTTGTTTAATTGACTATGTTAATTTAGTTGAAAATCAATTTAATAAGCGGGTAAAGAAACTGCAATGCGATAATGGAAAAGAATTTATGAACAAAGAAATATTCGAATTTATCAAGTATAAAGGTATACAATTACTGCCATGTCCACCCTATGTGCATGAGCTAAATGGTGTAGCTGAAAGGTATAATAGATCTGCTATGGATATAGGTAGGTGTCTGATGAAAGAAGCCAGAATAAATAGAAAGTATTGGCCCGAAATAATGAACACGGTAGCATATCTAAAAAACAGAACTATAGCAAACACAGTCGAGAGCAAAAGTCCCTATGAAATATTTTTTAATAAAAAACCGAATGTTGAAAATTTAAAAATTTATGGAAGCAGGGTTTTTGTCAGAGTTCCTGAGGTGAAAAGAAAATCGAAATGGGACAACAAGGCGGAAATGGGTGTTTTAGTAGGATACACAAATAATGGGTACAGAGTTTTAGTAAACAATAAAGTAATTAACGCTAGGCATGTAAAAATTGTCGAAGAATATGATCGGCTTATTTGTTTAGAAAGTTCCGATTCAGAAAGAGATGACAGTTACGAAAGTGAACTAGAAAGTACAAGAAGGGAAAATGAAAATGATGACGAGAAATATGACCAGACAAAGAGTATAGACAATGACGACAATGTTAGGAATGAAGATGATGTAAAGATAGAATCAAATGAAAATACGAACAAACCTAGTGACAGAAATCAGGAACAAAATGCATTTGAAAGAAAATCGAATAGAAAGAAAACACCGGTAGAGAGGTTTGGAAGCCCAATAACACATTGTATATATGTAAATTATATAAATGCAAACGTACCAAGCACATTCGAAGAAGCGAGTAATTGTGGCGAATATAGGGAATGGCGAAATGCAATGAACTCAGAAATGGAAAGTTTAAAGAAAAACAATACATGGGAATTAACAGAAAAACCAAAAGACAAAAGAATCATAGATGTTAAGTGGATATATAAAAAGAAGAGTAATAATATTTTTAAAGCGAGATTAGTAGTGAGGGGATACCAACAAAAAGAACATATTGAAAATGTGTATTCACCCGTTGGTAAAATGCAAACTCTGAAGACTTTGTTGTCATTCTGCTGTAAGAACAATTTATATGTGGAGCAAATGGACGTAGAAACGGCGTTCCTGAATAGCTCTGTAAAATCAGAAGTTTATGTTAACGAACCAAAGGGTTACGAAACGGGGGAAAACAAAGTTTACAAATTAAAAAAGGCTCTATATGGATTAAGGGAAAGTCCCAGAGCATGGTACGAATGCTTTCAAAAATTTATTGAGAAATTGAATTTTGTAAGAAGTAATTATGATTACTGCCTGTATGTAAATAATTCAAGAGAAAATACTATATACATATTAGTTTTTGTAGACGATCTTTTAATTTGCTGCAAAGACGAAAAAGAGATAAAAGAAGTAAAGTCAAATTTAATGGCAAGATTTTCTATGAAAGACCTAGGTAAGATTCAGAGCTATATTGGCATTGAAATAAGCTATAGTGAAGATAAGAAAATTATGACTCTAAGCCAAACAAAGTACATTGAGTCCTTAGCTGTAAAGTACAATTTAGAGAACGCAAAACTATACGATACTCCTATGGAAACAAGTCTTAAGCTTACCCAAGCTAGGGAAATAGATGAAAGTATTAAATATAGAAATCTCATAGGCGAATTACTATATATAAGTACTGGCACACGACCAGATATAGCTTACTCTACAAATTATTTGAGTCGCTACCAAAGTTGCTACAACGCTACTCATTTTAAATATGCTATGAGAGTATTAAAGTATTTATACTCAACTAAAAACTTAAAGTTAACATTTTATGACAATTTAGAAAGTGAGATACTGGATTGTATGGTAGATTCCGACTTTGCAGGAGACAATGTAGATAGGAAATCCACAACTGGTTTTGTAATAAGATTATATGGAAATTTGATATATTGGAAAACACACAAACAAAATACTGTAACAAAATGTTCAACCTTTGCAGAGTACACTGCTATGTCCGAAGCAGTAACAGAAATATTATTTATAAGAAATTTATTAATTGAATCATTTAATGTAAAATTTGATAAAGCGGTAAAGATGTATGAAGACAATTCTGGTGCAATTGCAATTGCAAAATTCGGAAATTTTACAAAGAATTCAAAGCACATTGAAGTGCAATACCATTATATTAATGAAAATTATGAGAAAGGAGTAATCGATATTGTTAAAATAAATTCATCTCTAAATTTAGCTGATATGTTAACAAAGAGTTTAGAGAAAAGAAACTTTTTGAGAAATAGGGAAGCTTTGAGAGTAATTTGAGCATTGCAATACAATGTACGAATACTTTATTTATTAAAACAATTTGTTCAGGATTGTAAATTTAAAGAGGTGTGTTGGAAATATAAATAAATATGACAACCCTGAACTCAATTATTTTACACATGTTAATTCACGCATTCTTGCATACTTACATAGTCAAGTTTAATTATAAGACATAAGAAGAAGAGCACAAGTACTAGTTTTTAAGAAACTCGTTCATGTAAATCGGACTTACAATAAATGCAACTTGCTTATTAAAAATAAACTATTAAATAAATGATAAATCCAACAATCTCATACAACCGATTGTTCAGATAAGAAACTTTGCGCAATTTCTGCCCCGTTTTAACAGCTAGAAGCTTCAAATTTAACCAAATTTTTACGTATATAGATTGTTTACGTATAGATTGTTGTCTGAAAAAAGCACAGAGATCGGTGGTATATATAGTATATATCTCATACAACCGATTGTTCAGATAAGAATCTTTGCGCAATTTCTGCCCCGTTTTAACAGCTAGAAGCTTCAAATTTCACCAAGTGCTTACGTATATAGCATATATTGTTGTCTGAAAAAGCACAGATATCTGTGGTGTATATATTATATACTTCATATAAAATATAAACTGTCATTTTTCCCCCTTTTTTACGGCTAGAAGCTTCAAAATTCATCAAATAGTTACGTGTACGTCATATATTTTTGAAATACGTGATTCGTAGTCATAGTTTTTACATGCAGACCACAAAAAACGTGAAGCTTTGCATCCTCACACAAAGTACCTACTTATTTTTATACCTTTCATGAAAATGAAATGGTATATTAATTTCGTCACGAAACCCAAAATTGTAAGTCCTTAAAGGAAAATAGATAGACCCACCATTAAGTATACCGAAATAATCAGGTTGAAGAGCTGAGTTGATTTAGCCATGTCCGTCTGTCCGTCTGTCGGTTTGTATGCAAACTAGTCCTCAATTTTTGAGATATATTGATAAAATTTGGTGAGCGGGTGTATTTGGGTGTCCGATTAGACATTTGTCGGAACCGGCCGGATCGGACCACTATAGCATATATCCTCCATACAACCGATTTTTCAGAAAAATAGGATTTTTGTGTTATCTTACTCAATTTAACAGATTGAAGCCTCAAACTTCACCATATACTTTCGTATATTGCACATATTGTTGCCTGAAAAAATTGATGAGATCAGTCGTATATATAGTATATATCCCCCACAACCGATTGTTCAGATAAGAAACTTTTCGTAATTACTACCCTATTTTAAGAGCTAGAGGCTTCAAATTTCAACGAATGCTTACGTATATAGCATATATTGTTGTCTGGAAAAATCATACAGATCGGTGGTATATATAGTATATATATGGTGGTATATATAGTATATATATATAGTATATATATATATGTTGAAATATGATACATAAAATAGCAACCTTAAATTTGTAACAATGCGTATGTCAGATAATCTCACTCTTTTATTGTTTTTGACAATTTGAGGCTCTTATTAAACGTTGAACAGTACACTCGTGTTTTTACTTATTGATCTTTGCGAAACACCTCAACATAACTTTTAACAGGTTATGGGCCCAGTAAGCGCATGTTCAATTGAAAGTTAAAAAGTATATTTTTCGTAAAATGAGTTCGATGTACCAGATCGAGAAGCTGGACGATAAGAATTATGATTCTTGGTCCGTTCAGATGCGCAGTATGTTGGTGCATTCTGAGCTATGGAAAATAACTTCAGGGGAGTGCAAAAGAGGCGACACAGGTGATGCTGACGAAGTGGCAAAGTGGATTGCTCGCGACGAGAAGGCTTTGGCCATGGTCACATTAAGCGTGAAGCCAACGCAACTGAATTATTTGCGGCATTGCAAAACGTCGGAAGAAGCGTGGAAGAAACTTAAAGAAGTTTATCAGCCAAGTGGTCCGGTAAGAAAAGTTTCACTTTATAAAAAGTTATTGAGCCTAAAAATGTCAGAGGGTGAAAACGTTGCGGCGTATTTGAATGTGTTCACCACAATTATGGACAAACTAGCTGAAGTGGGCATAGAGCTAAATCAAGAGCTGGTTGCCATTATATTATTATCTAGTTTGCCAAAAGAATTCGAGAATTTTGTCATTGCGATGGAAACGAGGGACAATCTTCTAGCGGTTGACGTGCTAAAATTGAAGCCTCTAGAAGAAGGCGAGCGTCGTGGTAGCATGCATGAACATACAGCTAACGAATTTAGTGGACAGCAAGCGTTTGCAGCGAAGTCGACGTCTAGCGGCAACAGAGAGAAGAAAAAAGGCAATTACAACAATGTTACTTGCTATCGTTGTGGAAAAAAGGGCCATATAAAAAGCAATTGTTCGGCGAAATTAAACAAATCTACGAAAGAAAACGATTCAGCTAAACAGCAACAACAAAGCTCCTTCATTGTTTTGGGTGCAACAGATTGCGAAACATTCGACAGAGGAAAGTGGGTTTTAGATAGCGGCGCGACAGCGCATATGTGTTGCGACCGAAAATTGTTCTCGAACTTTGTGAATCATACAGAGTGGATCGCATTGGCCGGTGACAACAGCATTCGTGCAGAAGGTAAAGGCGATGTCAAAATACAAATGGACATGTATGTTGTGACACTAAAAGACGTTTTGTTCGTGCCTGGTATGAGAGGCAATTTTATATCAGTTGGTCGTGCAGTCGAGATGGGCTGCGCAGTAGTTTTTGGCAGCGAATTTGCAACAATTAAGAAAAACGGCGCCGATATTTTGCGTGTAAAAAGAACAAAGCATTTGTTTATGCTGAGTAATGAGAAAAGTGGTTGTTTTGGTGCTATTCAAAGTGACGCAGTAATGTGGCATAATAGATTTGGCCACATAAATTATGCGAGTTTGAAAGAAATGTCAAACAAGTGCATTGTAAATGGTTTAGAAAATGTAGATTTTTCTGTGAAGCCATCGTGTCAAAATTGTATGCTTAGCAAAATACACACACAACCATTTCCAAGTGCAGCAGAAAATAAATCAAAGAATTTGTTAGAATTGATACATACGGATGTATGTGGGCCATTTGAAACAACTTCACTTGGTGGTGCGAAGTATTTTTTACTATTTATTGACGACATGTCAAGGCGAGTTTTTGTTTACTTCTTAAAATCAAAAGATGAAGTTTTTGATAAATTTGTATCGTTTTGCTCAATGGTAGAGCGACAAGCTGGCAGAAAAGTGAAAGCAGTTCGTAGTGACAATGGACGTGAGTACGTCAACAAATCATTTAATGAATATTTTGATAAGCATGGCATAGTGAGGCAATTAACAGTTCCCTACACTCCTCAGCAAAATGGGGTTGCTGAGAGGGCAAACCGCACGTTGGTTGAAATGGCCAGGTGTTTATTGGCACATTCGGGTATGTGTGCGGCGCTATGGGCAGAGGCAGTGGCAACTGCCGTGTATTTGCGGAATCGATTGCCAACTAAGGCATTAAATAATATGACACCATATGAAGCATGGTGTGGTAAGAAACCTACAATAAAACATTTGCGAGTATTTGGCTCTACGGCAGTGGCATTAGATAAAACGCAGCGTAGCAAATTTAAAGTGAAGGGTAAACAATACAAAATGGTTGGTTACTCAATGGTTTCAAAAGCGTATAGATTATACGATCCTGATGTTAGACAGGTGGTTGAAAAACGCGACGTATTATTTGATGAATGCCATAGCGTGGAAGCGTGTAACGACGAACAAATAACATTCGATTTTTTTTGATAACCATCAGGTTCAAGCTGACACTGGTACTGCTGGTGATGTAGATTCTGATAAAGAAATCTGTAGCGATGATAATAAAGAAATCTGTAGCGATGATAATGCAAGCGATATGTATGCGAGTGCTGAAGAAGAAGTTGAGCACATTGGGCGTGGTAGACCTAAGCTCGTGCGTAATGGTAAACGAGGTCGTCCACGAAAAGTATTTAATGTTTTAAATGCTATGAATACTAAGGAGGTGCTTGTTCCTCAAACATACGAGGAGGCAATTAGTAGCGATGAAGTTGATTTATGGAAGGCCGCCATGAAAAAAGAACACGATTCGTTGGTTGGAAATAATACATGGTCTTTGGTAGACTTACCAAAGGGCCAGTCAATCGTAGGGTGCAAGTGGGTATATACCCTAAAGCGCACGGTTGGTGGCAAAGGGGTGTTCACAGAAATATGTAGTGAATTACTCGGACACTTTTTCTCCAGTATGTCGGTTTGAGACCATACGGTTGGTATTGGCATTAGCAGCAGAGATGAAACTACATGTACACCAGATGGATGTATGCACAGCATATTTAAACAGCGAACTAGATGATGTCGTATACAAGAAACAACCACAAGGTTACCGTGATGAAAGTCAATCAACAAAAGTCTTAAGGTTGAACAAGGCCATATACGGTTTGAAGCAGTCTGGAAGAGCTTGGAATTTCAAGTTAGATGAAGCGTTGAGAAGTTTAGGTTTCAGTCAGTGCGAGAGCGAACGCTGTTTGTATAAACAAGATATAGAAGGTAACCTTTGCTTAATCCTTGTTTATGTTGATGATCTGCTTCTAGCATGCCAATCGAAGGAAATCATGACTAGGGTCAAGGTGAATATATGTGATATTTTTGAATGCATTGACAAGGGTCCCCTTCATATGTTTTTGGGTATGCAGATTGAGCGTGAAGGTGAACTAGGTGATATCACCAATGTTCAATCCCAATATATCAAAGATTTATTGACGCAGCATTGTATGGAAGTATGTAGATCAGCATCGACACCATTAGATGCTGGTTACCAAGTAGCGTGTGATGATGAACGTTGTACTAGGGTTGATCAGACATTATACCAATCTACGATTGGGGCGCTGATGTGGCTGGCGCTTTCGACAAGACCGGATATATTCCATTCGGTAGCCAAGTTGGCACAGCGAAACAAAGATCCACATAGCGAACATTTGGCGAGCATAAAGCACATTTTAAGATACCTAGCATCGACCAAAAATATGAAGTTGCGATATAGAGCATGCGGTCAAGGGTTGAAGGGTTACGCAGATGCCGATTGGGGCGCCAACAGAATTGATCGAAGATCATACACCGGCTACGTGTTCTTCCTTGCAGGAGGGGCGATTTCCTGGAAGTCAGAAAAACAGGATTGTGTAGCTTTAAGCAGTACCGAGGCCGAATACATGGCCATGTCATCGGCAGCAAAAGAAGCACTACATTTAAGACGTATTATAATTGAGATTGGATGTGGTAACGGTCAAACTCCAACGATATTGTACGGGGATAACATTAGTGCTCAACATTTGGCAAAGAATTCAGTGCATCATGCTAGATCGAAGCACATTGATATCAGATATCATTTTATTAGAGAGATTGTTGAGAAAGGTGAAATAAAGTTAGAATATGTATCAACTAATAACATGATAGCTGATATTTTAACAAAAAATTTGTCGAAGAAGAAACATACAGATTTAATGAAATTGTTAAGTTTAGAAGAATAACATTCGCATTGAGGAGGGGTGTTGAAATATGATACATAAAATAGCAACCCTAAATTTGTAACAATGCGTATGTCAGATAATCTCACTCTTTTATTGCTTACATATGTAGTATATATTGTTGTGTCAAAAAATCATAGAGATCAGTGATATATATAATATATATATGATGGTATATATAGTATATATATATTTTTTTTTGCGATTTCGGCCCCACTTTAACAGCTAGAAGCTTCAAATTTCACCAAATGCTTACGTGTATAGCACATATTGATGTCTGAAAAAATCATTGAGATCGGTGGTATACATAGTATATATCTCATACAACCGATTGTTCAGATAAGAAACTTTGCGCAATTTCTGCCCCGTTTTAACAGCTAGAGGCTTCAAATTTCACTAAATGCTTACGTATATAGCATGTATTGTTGTCTGAAAAAATCATAGAGATCGGTGGTATATATATTATATACTTCATATAAACTGTCATTTTTGCCACTTTTTTACGGATAGAAGCTTCAAAATTCATCAAATTTCTGTAACGACAGCCTGTATCCATACTGGCTTAAATGAGTGGCAGAGTGTATATGCGTCTATGTGTTTATGTGTTTCGTGTCCAGGTCCGTGCCTTAGCCGCAATGTTGCCATTAACATAATATTAACATAATAACATTAACATTGACAACATTGTACCGATAGTGAACACAATGTTGCAGCGGAAATAAGATGTTGCGCTCGGCATCATGCTGTTATAATAAATAAAATGTCACCATGCTGTTAACAACTTAGCAACATTGATGAGTGCCATGTTTTGTACTGTATTATGTATGTTGATGTGTATTGGTACAAGGCTATGAACGTGTGAATGTATCAGTATGAGCGGTCAAGGCACGAACCGAGTGTATAGGTGTTCGTTCTGTGGAGCGGTAAGCGTGTGATTGTATGAGTGCCTGATTGTATGGATGAAAAATACGGGAAAGCCGAAAAGAAAGTTTGGCATGTATAGGTACGAATTTTCCGTTTCTGGGTAACGTTCCTTGCCACGGCGGTAGCTATAAAAGGGCGCAACGTTAGGCAACGGACAAAGTATTACTTTATCAGTGCCCAGTGTGAGTGAGTGAATATTTAATATATAATTAAATTATAATATTTTGTGCCTCGAAAAATATTTAAAAAAGTCTGAAGTGCGTGGCTTAAAGCGAAACAAAAAAAAAAGGTTTGTTGTGCGCTAATAAAAGCGAGACTTAAAGTTGTGCGCGCCGAAAAGTTGTTCGCGAAACGTGAAAAAAAAGCAGAAGTTCCTGGTAATTACAATGGTTTTCCTTGCCCTTGAATTTTTTTATCTCCCACCAGCTTGGCATGCCACTGGGAAGCTGGCTTCCACATAGCCAATTTTCCAAGCAAACCAAAAGCAAATTTGCATGCATATATGCACGCCTTCACATAGACATATGTATGTCGGTGTGTATATTAATCATGCAGACAAAAAAAAAATAGTTTTAGCATCACCAGGCTTTTTACACTAGGAATTCTTCAAGAATAATGTTTTTCTTTCCTTATATTAACAGGACACTCCCTTTTGGAAAGAACCCACTAGGCACACAATTGAAATTAGCGGCCTAAAGGCCAAATTAGCGGTATCCCGCCCAACAACAAACATATCGTCTTTTTGAAATTGGCGACATCCCGCCCAACAAAAAAATACATCATCCTTTTGGTATTGGCGGCGCAACGCCAACAACAGTCATTACACCACTTTAATGTAGACGGCACAAAACACATACCACAACCACATATATATTTTTTTTTCATCGACGTCGCAACGCCAATTACAAGCACGACCACTTATTTTCTATTGGCAATTACAATTCTTACCAGCGGCCGCACTTAATTGGTATTGCAACAAGTAAAAGGTATAAAAAAAAACATCAGCAACAACCACAACAAATTTTGACAGCAACATTTTTGCGACGGCGCACTCAACAACGAGGCAACGATCGCTACAAAAAAAAAAAGGTGTTAACAACTACCAAAACAACCAATCACTAACAATATCTACGTCCCGCCACTACACCACTCTCAAATGGTCAAAACTGCCAACATTGAAGGCATCATCAGCTACCACCAACAAGAACAGCCAACACCATGAACTAAAATCGGAACCAAAAAACGCACCCAACAACGACACGGCACAATTGGTAATAGTAACAATACACTGTGGTGATAAAAGCAACAACAAACACCGGCTGAGAGACGATCTTTTCCGACGTTATTTATGTTATGGTATTATTTTAATGAAATAGATCTGTACATGTATGTATCTGGAAATACTGTCATAAGGGGGGCATAAATTTGGTAGGGAATAGGACACTGCATTTCCGGGGCCAATATATTTTTTTGCGTTTGACCATAAAAATTTTGTTTGGGCTTCACTTTTATAGCTAAGTTAATGGTGGCACTTTTGCTTCCATCTTTTGTTCATATTCTTTTTTTCATTCCTACTTTCGGTATGACATTTATTTCTTTTTGATCCGTCGGTAATTCTTTGCTACCACGTCTCCCTTTCAATTTTTCTTTGCCATTTCGCGGTATACACACTTTATTATTTTTCTCACATGTGGTTTTAACTTCTGTTAAAACAGGGTCTAACTTGAAGTTAGCGAATTTTAAAATTTTTTTGTAGCTGTTTTTTTTGTACTTAAATCCCCTTTATTTCGCGATTATTGGCAAAATTGATTCCTGCCAACCTACCTCTTAGCCATCAGCCTCACACCCCGAGGGTGTACATGTACAGTGTGCCTTCAGCACCAAGAATATTTTTTTTTGATTACACATTTTTTTTAACTTTTAATTTTTGCGTATTACCATCACGCGGGCAGCTTTGATACTGCCAAAGCACTCATTATCAAAGATCACCAGCGAGTGATCTTGGCTGAGTGTTTGAGGGTGGCTACCCTGAGTGTGGTCATAGGTACACATGTATGTTTGTGTTTTTTTGTTTCAGCTACTCAACTGCAGCGGCACCGTTGGATGAGAAGAGTAACTTGGTGAGTGTTTTGAGTGAAACATTAAAAACTTATCAAAATACACCTGTTTAGTTGTATGTACATGTGTTAGCACGATTCCTGCTCTTGCAAAAATAGAACAGGAATTAGCAAATCAGAAAAATAAAAACAGGTTGCAACGAACATATGTACATGCATGAAAAACATCACAAACGTACACTTGCACTTACATACATACCTTTTGTTTTCATATACACATAAATTCTTTTACTTTGATGACCTACTTTTGCTGTGTACATAACTGATAATTGATCTTATGTTTTTATGTTTATGTATCTACTTCTTCTTGCACTCTCATGAATTTTTAATGTTCATTAGTAATAAAAATATTTAGCATTAAGTTTGAGCAACTTTTTTATTGTTACTTTGAGTACATTTTTGAAATCCCTGTCAAAGCATTTTGTATTAAACTCGGAGTTTAAAGTTTTTTTGTAATTGCTGAACTAGTAGCAGGGTGTTAGTTGATAATTTGTACTGTAAGTAGATGGGAGTCAGCACAGTGCCCACGGTGCAGTGCAAGTTGGACTGCAGAGGGAGGGTAGACTCCACCTGACAGGACAGGCCTTCATCTTTTTCCCCCTCTTAACTCTGCCCCTCACGTTTATTGCTATTTGTTTCAGCTTTTCTCTCCTTTACATATACATGCAGGTATGAACCCTTTTTGTTCATGTGGCTGCGGGTGAGGTCGGTGGTGCGTACCCCGCCCAAGACGACGAGCTTGCCTGGGCCCGCAAGCATACCTGCTTGCCGCCGCTCCTCACCACCCTAACAAGCCAGTCACATAACAATGCGCCCAATGCTAATAGCCCGATAATCTTTTTTATTTCCCACATTTTTCAAGTAACTCTATTTTTCACTATTCTTTAATCTTCCCACTTTTCTTCTAGATTTCCTTCCTTTCTTTATCCCGTGTTCTTTTGACAGGACAGGGACCGTCATGATGGCAAAGCCGATTGGGATCGCCTGGTCTACAAGTATCGTCATGACAAAGGTATAGGGAGTGGTTGAGTATTCATGCCAGGGTTCCTTCCTCGTGTTCATGCAACTTGATTAAGTGGTACCTGGTATGATACTCAGCTAGAAGACGGACGTTAGCAGGAGGCCGTGGCGAGCTGTTTAAGCTACCTTATCGGGAGTACAGCACTGCCGGTAAGCGAGGTTTGCAGTCGTCGCCAGAATAGTTAGGAGAGGAGGTGTGGCATCCACTCTTAGGGACTACCCCCTGAGCGTGACGTGCCACACTTCCACAGACAGCACGAAAACTGACTTGACAGTAATTGGATACAGACGAAGATACCGCCTTCACCGAACCTTCGCCAAGGCAGCACCGCACACACCAATAGACACTCAATTTCAGTAGTGACTTTTTTTTTTTACTTTGCAAATTTCAAATTTGAGTCTTTTTATATTTTCTTATTATGATTATTTCCAAACAAATTTTTTGAAACTGTTTTTATTATTATATCGTTCTTGAGTTTGTTTCATATTCCTTTCCATTTTTTTATTAGGGACTTGAAAAAAAAAAAATTACACATACATACATACGTATATTGAAATTCGTATACATATTCCATAAATTACAGAATATCTTTGAATTTTTTTTGTAATAATTCAAAATAAGTCTTTAGGGTTTTAGGTGAACTTTACTAATTCCTTTCTAGGCGTTTAAGATATAAAATTTCAGTTTTTTTGTCATATCCACACCATTACTTGAATTACCATACACATACATACATACACACAAATATATTACTTATTAATTGATTGAATTTTTATATACCTACATTGTATTATTATTATTATATTATTTATTATTTGGGTGAAATTATTAAGGCTCACATTCATACTTATTCTTTTGCTTAATTTTCGCTTTCGTAGCATGTTTTGGTCGCTTCCAAATACATACAACACCTTTTAGTGAACTCCTTTTTTTATTTGTATTTTCTTCACTTTTTTAGTTTCGTTTCTTTCATTTCTTGGGATTTTTTATTTTGTTCTCAGGCAGTGAATATCTGATAAAGACAAGGAGGTTGATAACCGCGTAGTAGGTGGATTAGGGATACTAGATTCCAACCAACGCGTAACTAGGAGCCGTGCGCGAGCCCTAGAAAACCAAATCGCAGGTTCGCTTTTCAACCAAATTGACACGGGTATACCGAGGCCCGTTGACTTTGTCCCTACGGACTACTTTAATAGGTGCACGTCCCGGATCATCGGAACTTTTGGCCCTGAACGTCCAATTAGGGTCTCTTTCGCGAACGGGGTGTCGTTATACGAGCCAGAAATTAGTTTGAACTTCTCAAAAAAGATTGATTGGTGTGCACAGGGGAGCGATGTTCCATCGCGAAACGCACCAGCAATGGTTCACGGCGGCCTAAATGCTCCTCGCACCGACGCCAGTGAGCATGCAACCAATGTTGAACAGCTGAGCCGCATGATGGCGATGATGGCGCAACAACAAGATTTGGGGTGCAAATGGCGGGTGAAGTGCGGAGTATCAAGACCAACGTCGATCATCTTGGTGGTCGCGTGGCTGAGATGGAGGCATCCAGTCACGCGGTGGGACATCGGTCCGCTGTGGCATCCACGCCCGAGCCTCAGAATCGTAGGGGGGAGCCTGCTATCCGCAATGGTATTCCGAGTGGCAGTCGGATTACTGAGCGAGATGGTAGTAACCCTCAAAGGTGGAAAAAGTTAGATTTAGAAAAGTGGCACATCAAATTTGATGGGACCGATAAAGGTATAAGCATCGAAAGCTTCATCTTTCGTGTTGAACGCATGCGGGAGCAACACAATATTTCCTACTTCTAGCTTTTCACGGACTTTCATAGTCTGGTTTCCGGCGGTGCCTTGAAGTGGTATTGGCAGGTCCTCGAGGACCATGCAGATGAGCCCAATTTCGGCTACTTCGAGCTGAAGGCCGAGATGCTAAGCCACTTCAAGTCTTCTGAGTCCGACTATGAAATAATCCGTGAAATAATGGAAAGGAAACAGCTGCCCGCGGAAGCTTTCGACGACTTTTATGCCGAAGTCCACAACATGACGTTCCGTTTGCGGAAGAGGATCCCTGAGAGGGAGTTGGTTGGCATAATCAGGGGCAACCTCAAACCGTACCTGGCCAACTTGACCTCCGCCATAAAAATGGACTCGTTGGCAGAGCTCAAGTCGGAATGCAAGAGAGCCAAAAAGCTTATTAAAGAAAATAAAAGTAGGTCGAGGGTCGTTAATGAAATTCATTTTGAAGAGCCAGAGCAGTTAGGAGCATCAAAAATAGAAGCTTTTGATAGGAAGCCTCAACGTCCACCCCAACACCAATCTCAACCTCAACATCAACTCCCCACAAATCCCAATAGTGTTCGTCCTTCCGTTAGTCCCGCGTCCAAGCCCACTGTCAAATCCTTTTGTTCTTCTCCCTTCCACTTAATGTAATTTTTTTCGTGTGGTATGCCGGTGGATCACTTTGTGAAAAACCCGGCAGAAGCACAAATACCAAATAAATGTTCGTCCTCGTTCCACAATATGGTATGTTTTGCGTGTGGAAGTGAATCGTCCTTTTGTGTTTTTAAACCGAAGCAGGGAAACCCCAGGCTGGCGGAGTTGACCGGGGACTTCAGCCAGAAGACAGGCAACCCGGCAGAACAACTGTAAAGATTTTGAGTAGGGAAGAGGGAGATAGGCAAAGACTCAGCTGCACTCCTTCGGGGAAAGGAAGCCTTGATTGTGCCAATCAAGGGCCAAAATATTCGTACCGCGAACGGGGAGGAAACCGCCGTGGTAGGGGTCATAAAGTTACCAGTCGTGTGGGATAATACGACCAGAGAATTGGAATTTTTGATAGTTCTTGATCTGCAACAGGAAGTATATTTTGGGATAGACTTTTGGCAGGCATTTGGTATGAGTGTTGTGAGTAAAGGTATGAGTGGGAATGTGTGTCCAAGTGTTGCCAGTGTGGCGGAGCTTGTACCCGCCGAGGGTGACTTGTCTTTCGATGCCGTGCAACACGTTTTAACGACGGAACAGCATAATATGTTGGATCGTGTGAAGGCCCAATTCCCGTCCTTCACGGTACTGGGGTTAGGCCGGACAGACAAAGAGGAACACGACCTTTCCAACGTTTATTCATTGATTTTATGGGTCCTTATCCACGTTCTAGTGATGGAAATGTGTATGTCTTTGTATGTTTAGATCATTTTTCAAAGTTCGTGTTCTTAAAACCAATGAAAAGGGCAACTTCAGCTGAGGTAGTCAAGTTTTTGGAAAAGGATGTTTTTCATGTTTTTGGCGTGCCCGAATATGTCCATTCGGACAACGGAAAATAGTTGGTATCTGAGATCTTCAACAACTTTTTAGAAAAATATGGCACAAAACATGTAAAAACAGCCTTTTATTCACCTCAGGGCAATGCAGCAGAGAGGGTAAACCGATCTGTCCTACAGATCATTAGATCATTTATAAAAGAGAATCAGAAAAATTGGTACAAATGCGTCAGTGATGCCGCTTTTGCACTCCGCAGCGTTACACATACAGCAATCAACATGTCGCCGTACTACGCAACTTTCGTTATGCCTATGGTACAGCATGCTGCATCATATGAGCTATACCGAAGGCTGGCAGCGGTGAAGGATGTTGATTGCGAGGTAGAGGCCCCAGGTAATAAACTGCAACTAATTCGGAACAAAATTATGAAAGAACTG
Source organism: Eurosta solidaginis (assembly GCF_040869045.1). NCBI lineage: Eukaryota > Metazoa > Arthropoda > Insecta > Diptera > Tephritidae > Eurosta > Eurosta solidaginis. Next base: position 71,411,410 of record NC_090324.1, on the reverse strand, counting down.
AAGTTGGCCCATGAAATAAGCCAAAAAGTATATGACACTAGGAGTAGGGATGTTAGGTTTCAAATTGGACAAGTGGTATATCGCCGAAACTTTAAGCAAAGTTCCCAGGTCGATAACTACAACGCCAAGCTAGCTCCGAAACAAGTAAAATGTATCGTACTTAATTCTATAGGGAATTTAATGTACGAGCTTGGCGATAGCAATGGGAAAAAGATCGGCGTATATCACGCTAAAGACATTTTTGCAAAACAGTTTAGTGTTTTTTGTAGTGCTAGTACTTTTGTTCTATGTTTTTTATTTATTTATCGACGTATTTTGTTTATTTATTTATTGACGAATTTTATTTATTAACTTATTGCCGTGCGTGATTATTTTGTTAAATTATTTTTATTTTTCTTGACTTTTTTTATTTATTTGAATATTTTTGCATTTATTCAATTTATTTATTTGATTACATTTTTTTTTACCTACCTGACTATATGATCTGTGATATTTTTTTTTATACATTTTTTTTTGCCATCTGTGATATTTTATTTTATAAATTTTTTTTATAATGGTTCTGCTAATTGTGATATTTTATTTTATTTTATTTTATTTTATTTTATGCTATTTTATTTTTTTTATTTATTTTTTTTATCTGTGATATTTTATTTACTATTAGATATGTAGAGTAATATCTGTGATATAGGTTTAAGTAGTAGCATTAGCCCAGTGATTTAGTTTGTAAGTAAACAGAACAAAAGTTTAAAGGCGTGGAAAAAAAATAGGCCCGACATTTAGTCGTGGGTCGAGGCCACACGTTGGACGCGGGAAATAATACTTAGCAGGCTGCGTTTGAATTCTTTACGCCCAAGCTCCATAGTGCAGGCACCATCGGCGTTTGCGAGCCTGTAACGACAGCCTGTCTCCATACTGGCTTAAATGAGTGGCAGAGTGTATATGCGTCTATGTGTTTATGTGTTTCGTGTCCAGGTCCGTGCCTTATCCGCAATGTTGCCATTAACATAATATTAAATTAATAACATTAACATTGACAACATTGTACCGATAGTGAACACAATGTTGCAGCGGAAATAAGATGTTGCGCTTGGCATCATGCTGTTATAATAAATAAAATGTCACCATGCTGCTAACAACTTAGCAACATTGATGAATGCCATGCACCTATGTGTTTGTTTTGTGCTGTATTATATATGTTGATGTGTATTGGTACAAGGCTATGAACGTGTGAATGTATCAGTGTGAGCGGTCAAGGCACGAACCGAGTGTATCTGTGTAGGTGTTCGTTCTGTGGAGCGGTAAGCGTGTGAATGTATGAGTGCCTGATTGTATGGATGAAAATACGGGAAAGCCGAAAAGAAAGTTTGGCATGTATAGGTACGAATTTTCCGTTTCTGGGTAACGTTCCTTGCCACGGCGGTAGCTATAAAAGGACGCAACGTTAGGCAACGGACAAAGTATTACTTCTACCAGTGCCCAGTGTGTGTGAGTGAATATTTAAAAGTTTGTGCCTCGAAAAATATTTAAAAAAGTCTGAAGTGCGCGGCTTAAAGCGAAACAAAAAAAAAAGGTTTGTTGTGTGCTAATAAATGCGAGACTTAAAGTTGTGCGCGCCGAAAAGTTGTTCGCAAAACGTGAAAAAAAGCAGAAGTTCCTGTTAAGTACAATGATTTTCCTTTCCCTTGAATTTTTTTATCTCCCACCAGCTTGGCATGCCACTGGGAAGCTGGCTTCCACATAGCTAATTTCCCAAGCAAGCCAAAAGCAAATTTGCATGCATATATGCACGCCTTAACACAGGCATATGTATGTCGGTGTGTATATTAATCATGCAGACAAAAAAAATAGTTTTAGCATCACCAGGATTTTTCCACGAGGAATTCTTCAAGAATAATGTTTTTATTTCCTTATATTAACAGGACACTCCCTTCTGGAAAGAATCCACTGGGCACACAATTGAAAATTTCTGTTAGCGGCCTAAAGCCCAATTAGCGGTATCCCGCCCAACAACAACACACCCGTCTTTTTGAAATTGGCGACATCCCGCCCAACAAAAAATAAATCATCCTTTTGGTATTGGCGGCGCAACGCCAACAACAGTTATTACACCACTTTAATATAGACGGCACAAAACACATACCACAACCACATATATATTTTTTTTTCATCGACGTCGCAACGCCAATTACAAGCACGACCACTTATTTTCTATTGGCAATTACAATTCTTACCAGCGGCCGCACTTAATTGGTATTGCAACAAGTAAAAGGTATAAAAAAAAACATTAGCAACAACCACAACAAATTTTGACAGCAACATTTTTGCGACGGCGCACTCAACAACGAGGCAACGATCGCTACAAAAAAAAAAGGTGTTACCAACTACCAAAACAACCAATCACTAACAATATCTACGTCCCGCCACTACACCACTCTCAAATGGTCAAAACTGGCAACAAATGAAGGCATCAGCAGCTACCACCAACAAGGACAGCCAACAACATGAACTAAAATCGGAACCAAACAACGCACCCAACAACGACACAGCACAATTGGTAATAGTAACAATACACTTTTGTGATAAAAGCAACAACAAACACCGGCTGAGAGACGATCTTTACCGACGTTATTTATGTTATGGTATTATTTTAATGAAATAGACCTGTACATGTATGTATCTGGAAATACTGTCATAAGGGGGGCATACATTTGGTAGGGAATAGGACACTGCATTTCCGGGGCCAATATATTTTTTTGGGTTTGACCATAAACATTTTTTTTGGGCTTCACTTTTATAGCTAAGTTAATGGTGGCACTTTTGCTTCCATCTTCTGTTCATCTTCTTTTTTTCTTTCCTACTTTCGGTATGACATTTATTTCTTTTTGATCCATCGGTAATTCTTTGCTACCACATCCCTTTCAATTTTTTTTGCCATTTCGCGGTATACACACTTTATTATTTTTCTCACATGTGGTTTTTACTTCTGTTAAAACAGGGTCTAACTCGAAGTTAGCGCAGAGATAGACAATTTTTCTATTAGTCGTAAGTATTTTTTTTATTGAATTGAATTTTAAATGTATCTACTTCTTCTTGCACTCTCATGCATTTTTAATGTTAATTAGTAATAAAAATATTTAGCATTAAGTTTGAGCAATTTTTTTATTGTTACTTTGAGTAAATTTTTGAAATCCCTGTCAAAGCATTTTGTATTAAACTCGGAGTTTAAAGTTTTTTTGGAATTGCTGAACTAGTAGCAGGGTGTTAGTTGATAATTTGTAAACCAAAAACCTTGTAAATAAATTATAAGAATTATGTTTGGATGAAAATCGTAGACCTTTTCATAATGCAGGGCTAAATTCCCACTTTTGGTGTTGGTGCTGCGCTTGTGCGTGGCAAGGTAAGGTGAAGGTGAGTGATAGGGAAATTACTTATTGACGGATGGGCATACTTATGTCAGGCTTGGGGGAACTGTAAGTAGATAGGAGTCAGCACAGTGCCTACGGTGTGGTGCAAGTTGCACTGCAGAGGGAGGGTAGACTCCACCTGACAGGACAGGCCTTCATTATTTCCCCCTCTTAACTCTGCCCCTCACGTTTATTGCTATTTGTTTCAGCTTTTCTCTCCTTTACATATACATGCAGGTATGAACCCTTTTTGTTCATGTGGCTGCGGGTGAGGTCGGTGGTGCAATACCCCGCCCAAGACGACGAGCTAGCCTGGGTCCGCAAGCATACCTGCTTGCCGCTGCTCCTCACCACCCCAACAAGCCAGTCACATAACATTTCATCAAATATTTACGTTTACTTCATATATTTTTGAAATAGGTTATTCGTAGTCATAGTTTTTACATGCAGACCACAAAAAACGTGAAGCTTTGCATCCTCACACAAAGTACCTACCTATTTTTATACCTTTCATGAAAATGAAATGGTATATTAATTTTGTCACGAAACCCAAAATTGTAAGTCCTTAAAGGAAAAAAGAGAGACCCACCATTAAGTATACCGAAATAATCAGGTTGCAGAGCTGAGTTGATTTAGCCATGTCCGTCTGTCCGTCTGTCCGTCTGTCTCTTTGTATGCAAACTAGTCCCTCAATTTTTGAGATATCTTGATAAAATTTGGTGAGCGGGTGTATTTGGGTGTCCGATTAGACATTTGTCGGAATCGGCCGGATCGGACCACTATAGCATATATCCTCCATACAACCGATTTTTCAGAAGAAGAGGATTTTTGTAATATCTTACTCAACAGATTGAAGCTTCAAACTTCACCATATACTTTCGTATATTGCACATATTTTTGCCTGAAAAAAGTGATGAGATCGGTCGTATATATAGTATATATCCCACACAACCGATTGTTCAGATAAGAAACTTTTCGTAATTACTGCCCTATTTTAAGAGCTAGATGCTTCACATTTCAACGAATGCTTACGTATATAGCATATATTGTTGTCTGAAAAAATCATACAGATCGGTGGTATATATAGTATATATATGGTGGTATATATAGTATATATATATATTTTCGTAATTTTAGCCCCATTTTAACAGCTAGAAGCTTCAAATTTCACCGAACGCTTACATATATGGCTTATATTGTTGTCTGAAAAAATCATAGAGATCGGTTGTATATATAGTATATATCGCATACAACCGATTGTTCAGATAAGAAACTTTTCGCAATTTCTACCCCATTTTAACAGTTATAAGCTTCAAATTTCACCGATTGCTTACGTATATAGTATATATTGTTGTGTCAAAAAATCATAGAGATCGGTTATATATATAATATATATATGATGGTATATATAGCATATATATATAGTATATATATATATTTTTTTTTGCAATTTCGGCCCCATTTTAACAGCTAGAAGCTTCAAATTTCACCAAATGCTTACGTATATAGCATATATTGTTGTCTGAAAAAATCATAGAGATCGGTGGTATATATATTATATACATCATATAAACTGTAATTTTTGCCACTTTTTTACGGATAGAAGCTTAAAAATTCATCAAATAGTTACGTTTACTTCATATATTTTTGAAATACGTGATTCGTAGTCATAGTTTTTACATGCAGACCACAAAAAACGTGAAGCTTTGCATCCTCACACAAAGTAGCTACCTATTTTTATAACTTTCATGAAAATCAAATGGTATATTAATTTCGTCACGAAACCCAAAATTGTAAGTCCTTAAAGGAAAATAGATAGATCCACCATTAAGTATACCGAAATAATCAGGTTGAAGAGCTGAGTTGATTTAGCCATGTCCGTATTTCCGTCTGTCTGTTTGTATGCAAACTAGTCCCTCAATTGTTGAGATTTCTTGAAAAAATTTGGTGAGCGGGTGTATTTGGGTGTCCGATTAGACATTTGTCGGAACCGGCCGGATCGGACCACTATAGCATATATCCTCCATACAACCGATTTTTCAGAAAAAGAGGATTTTTTTAATATCTTACTCAATTTAACAGATTGAAGCTTCAAACTCCACCATATACTTTCGTATATTGCACAAATTGTTGCCTGAAAAAAATTGATGAGATCGGTCGTATATATAGTATATATTCCCCACAACCGATTGTTCAGATAAGAAACTTTTCGTAATTACTGCCCTATTTTAAGAGCTAGAGGCTTCAAATTTCAACGATTGCTTACGTATATAGTATATATTGTTGTGGCAAAAAATCATAGAGATCGGTGGTATATATAGTATATATATGGTGGTATATATAGTATATATATATAGTATATATATATATTTTCGCAATTTTTGCCCCATTTTAACAGCTAGAAGCTTCAAATTTCACGGAACGCTTACGTATATGGCGTATATTGTTGTATGAAAAAATCATAGAGATCGGTTGTATATATAGTATATATCTCATTCAACCGATTGTTCAGAGAAGAAACGTTTCGCAATTTCTACCCCATTTTAACAGCTATAAGCTTCAAATTTCACCGATTGCTTACGTATATAGTATATATTGTTGTGTCAAAAAATCATAGAGATCGGTGATATATATAATATATATATGATGGTATATATAGTATATATATTTTTTTTTTGCGATTTCGGCCGCATTTTAACAGCTAGAAGCTTCAAATTTCACCAACTGCTTACGTGTATAGCATATATTGATGTCTGAAAAAATCATTGAGATCGGTGGTATACATAATATATATCTCATACAACCGATTGTTCAGATAAGAAACTTTGCGCAATTTCTGCCCCGTTTTAACAGCTATAAGCTTCAAATTTCACCGATTGCTTACGTATATAGTATATATTGTTGTGTCAAAAAATCATAGAGATCGGTGATATATATAATATATATATGATGGTATATATAGTATATATATTTTTTTTTTGCGATTTCGGCCGCATTTTAACAGCTAGAAGCTTCAAATTTCACCAAATGCTTACGTATATAGCATATATTGTTGTCTGAAAAAATCATAGAGATCGGTGTTATATATATTATATACTTCATATAAACTGTCATTTTTGCCACTTTTTTACGGATAGAAGCTTAAAAATTCGTCAAATTTCATCAAATAGTTACGTTTACTTCACATATTTTTGAAATACGTGATTCCTAGTCATAGTTTTTACATGCAGACCACAAAAAACGTGAAGCTTTGCATCCTCACACAAAGTACCTACCTATTTTTACACCTTTCATGAAAATGAAATGGTATATTAATTTCGTCCCGAAACCCAAAATTGTAAGTCCTTAAAGGAAAATAGATAGACCCACCATTAAGTATACCGAAATAATCAGGTTGAAGAGCTGAGTTCATTTTGCCATGTCCGACTGTCCGTCTGTCTGTTTGTATGCAAACTAGTCCCTCAATTTTTGAGATATCTTGATAAAATTTGGTGAGCGGGTGTATTTGGGTGTCCGATTAGACATTTGTCGGAACCGGCAGGATCGGACCACTGTAGCATATATCCTCCATACAACCGATTTTTCAGAAAAAGAGGATTTTTGTAATATCTTACTCAATTTAACAGATTGAAGCTTCAAACTTCACCATATACTTTCGTATATTGCACATATTGTTGCATGAAAAAATTGATGAGATCGGTCGTATATATAGTATATATCCCCCACAACCAATTGTTCAGATAAGAAACTTTTCGTAATTACTGCCCTATTTTAAGAGCTAGAGGCTTCAAATTTCAACGAATGCTTACGTATATAGTATATATTGTTGTGTCAAAAAATCATAGAGATCGGTGATATTTATTTATTTATTTATTATTTAAAGTCGACGACAAACTATGGCCGACTGCATAATATAAAAGATATATAAATATACAATTCAAAAGATAAAATTAAAATATATCGAGATTTCAACAATGTTATATTACAAACAAAGAAATATTAATGAACATTACTCTTTAATTTCAGAATATAATAATAATAACATAATGAGCAGAAGTAAGATCTTATGCCGAAATCTTATACTGGCGGAATGCATCAGATTCCGCTCAGCATGATTTCGGAATGCAGTGGATTCCAATCTTCCTGTTGGAATGCAACAAGATTCCAATCAGCATGTCATGGGAATCCGGCAGTGCTAAGAGTAGTGTAATGAGGATACGCCATCACAAGGCATAAAAAAGTAACATGACCTGTGTTGTTGGAATGCACCGGATTCCAATCAGCTCGATGCCTGACCCATAAGATTATACTACCGGAATGCATACGATTCCGGTCAGTGAATCATGAAAAAGCATGTTTTTTACGTTCTTGGAATGCACCAGATTCCAATCAACACAGTACTGTCGTGTTCCTTCTTTATGATACATGTTGATAAATGTTCCTCCATCCTTAAGCGAAATAGTTTCTGTTTTTTATGGAAGGAATAAAATGCCGGCAAATTAAATTAGCTTGTATCTCTTAAATAAGATAGGCAAGTATTGCATTACGTATAGTGGCAAAAGTACATTCAAGACTGATACAGCTATACAAGTCATTGTAGTGCGCGCACCAGATAAGAAGAGGATTATTTTTAGCAAAGTTTCGTCGACAAAGGGGTAAATAGAAAGGGACATAGTGTCTGGATACACTAGGGGGAACCGCAAAAAACAAGCGGCTGAGGAGGTCCGCAGAATCAATTTCTCCAATAATGAGCTTATGGATGAACAATACCCCCAGTAATATTCTCCGATTTTCCAGAGTGGGTAAGTTAATAAGAAGAAGTCTACTTCTGTATGGAGGAAGGTGGAGACTTGAGTCCCAATTAAGGCCGCGCAATGCAAATATCAAAAATTGCTTTTGAACTGACTCAAGACGCTTTATATGCTTTTGAGAAACAGGGGACCAAACGCATGAGAAATACTCGAGTATTGGACGAACCAGCGATGTGTAAAGAACCTTAGTGAGGTACGGATCATCGAACTCTTTAGCCCATCTTTTAACAAATCCAAGTAAACCCAACGCTTTGTTGGCTATAGATGAAATATGCGTGTTAAAATTCAATTTCGGATCAGAAAGGACACCTAGATCATTTGCATTAGATATACGCTCCAAAGGCGTACCATCTATTACATAAGATTTGGGAATATAATATTGTCTGTGGCAAGTCATTAATGAAGAGGGCAAAGAGCAAAGGGCCTAGATGACTTCCCTGGGGTACGCCGGAGGAAACTCCGAACGATTCCGACAGATTGTACTTGAACAGGACTTTTTGGGTTCGGTTAGAAAGATAGCTTTTCAGCCACATTAATAGATGAAACGGAAAGCCCAGTAAATCAAGCTTATGAATAAGCAAATCACGGTTGACGGTATCAAATGCTTAGGTGAAGTCCGTGTAGATGACATCCGTTTGCTTGTTCGCTAAAAATCCTTCCATAACTATAGAGGTGAATACAAGCAAATTTGAAGTGGTTGACCTCTGACGAATAAAACTGTGTTGGCATGGAGACAAAAGACTAGAACACTGATACTGGAGTTGACTGGTAACAATCTGTTCAAAGACTTTAGGAATGACTGAACGTTTAGCAATACTCCTGTAGTTTTCAACTTTTGACCTACTACCTTTTTTATGCAGGGGTATAATAAAAGACTGTTTCCAAAGTGCCGGGAATGACGCAGATCCCAGAGATAGCTCAAATAATTTTAAAATAGGCTCATAAATGTTTTCGGCGCAGTACCTAAGCACGCAACTAGGAACACCGCCCGGTCCCGGAGAAAAGGTGGGCTTCAAAGATTGAAGACTCTTAAGAACAATATTACCATCAATAGCAGGATTCCTAATGTAATTCGAGCTATCTAAGCGATAGGGATATTGACCGGAATGAAAACCACTGGATGAATACGTGGACTTAAAGAACACAGAAAATAGTTCAGCAACGTCGTCATCAGTGCAAGCTTTTTTACCTCCAAAGGTTAATGAGGAAGGATACCCAGAAGTTTTCCGCTTTGAATTTACGAAACTGTAAAACTTTTTTGGATTTCTAAAAAATTGGGCTTTACAACAACTCAAGTAATTTTTATTACAAAGCTGATTAAGACGGTGAAATTTAGAACCAGCTATTAGATATTTAGAGAGGTCTGCAGATGCTCCAGATTTCTTGAATCTCTTATAAAGCCTAGATTTAATGTTATTAAGTCTGATAAGTTGCCTTGAAAACCAAGGGGGCTTATTCGAACATAGGGTATAGCGAGTATGAATGCAGGTATCAAAGAGGCCATCAAGCGTACTGTAAAATATAGAGATAGCCGAATCGACATCAGTGCAAGCATAGAGATCCGACCAATCATGGGAAGACAACAGATCATTGAGCATAATGAAATTCGCTTTGTAGAAGCATCTAGATCGGGGACGAGACTGTACTTTAATCCTACGGGGTAGGCTGATATCAAGTGATATCTCTAGCGTAGGGTGAAGAGGGTCTTCTGGAAGGGATAAAGGTGGTATTTGCGTAAGGGCAGTACCCATCGAGCCATCCACAAATACTAAATCTAGCATTTTATTTCCACTATTTGTAAGATTGTTAATCTGTAAAAGAGATGAGTCTAACAAGCAATTGAGAAACTCATGTTGAGCAATGGGAGTTAAAAAGTTTGAATCACTTATATTAACCCAATTAACTGTTGGCAAGTTAAAGTCACCAACAACAACAAGTCGATCGTTATCTCCCAACTGCGAATGTAAATCGCAGATGGCCGAGCTATGACTAGCATAAACATCCATATCCGAAGGAGGTGGTATATAGGAACAGCAAACAATTACGCTATAGCTACAGAATGAAAGCCTAACTGCTATGAATTCGATATGAGAGATATTGTCCAGCGAAATCAACTCAGATGATAGGTTAGATTCAACAGCAATAAGGACACCTCCCGCTCTAGAGATGCGATCACGCCGATAAACAGCATATTTATTTGAAAAAACCTCAGAATTGTAATTATCAGGCTTTAGCCAGGTCTCCGTAAAAGCTACAACTTGTGCAGAAAAGTTGAAAGAATTAAGGAAGAATGGAACAAGTTTTGATCGTAAACCACGAACATTTTGGTAATTAATGAGAAGACGGGACAGATCAGCAATTACCTTTGTGTTGTTATTACTGTGTTCGTCATACCGTTTTTTGGCTGTAATAAAACAGGTTCGGCCCTCGCCTTTCTTGTGAACAAGTGAACCACAGTATGCTTAGGCCAAAAAGAGGAATCAAGTACCTTATCGAAATATTCATCTGAAAGTGATATTTTAAATGAGGAGATGTCTCTATCATATTTAAAGTTAAATTTATACACATTGATATTACTAGTGGGTGCAACACCAAGTTTAGAGCAAACGTAATGAGCAATGTCATTTTCGGTAAGCGAGGCATGTAATCGGGACACAAATACAGCCCTACGAGGTGGCACGGCAGTCACCTGCAAAGGAGTAGCGGATAGCACACCAGAGAGCTGGGAAGGTGCGGCCGTTATAGAACAGTTGACAGAAAACGCATTGCTTGACCTAGCGTTGGTTATCGAGCCCGCGAAAGAAGTACTATTTTTTCAGGTACACTTGTATCGCCAGCAACAACCCCAGTATCGGTAACTGTTATTGTTGGAGCTAAATATACCGGTGGAGGTGTAGGATGAATTGGGGGTCCAGCGAAATCAACATTGGTGACGTAGAACAAACAGCCGCAAAGGCACCACTATTAGTTCTTGCATCGTTTAATTTGCCAGAGATCGTCTCACTGGAAGTCTCGAAACAGCCTTGTGGAGATTCTTGTGGAGATTCCTGAGCTACATTGTTCATAACGTTTGGTCTGTTCGTATCAATCAACGCGGTTGAAGGTACATTAGTAGGAGGAAAGCTTTGCCCCTGACTCGAAGACATGTTGGAGTCATTGTTGGGCATACATTTCTTATGTTTTGGGGATTCAGATATAACTTTCAATTTTTTAAAGTGAGCCTCCATCGTTTTGAATCATTCGTTAAGGTCACGAACCCCAATAAAAATGTTGTTGAACTCTTTCTGAGTTTGCCTCATAAAAGCTCGCATGTCATTTTCTACGGAACGACAATCATGACATTTCCAGTTCAGTCCAATTTTGCTGGATATTAGATCAACCACCCGACCACCTATGTGAGAGAAACCGGCACAGATAACATGAGCCATATTATCACAGATCCAACAACAAACATAAGTATCACTACGGGAAATTTTCTTTTGATTGGTGCACTTCTTGACACAGCAATCCAACATAATTGCAAAGTTAAACAAACCCAAAAGAAAAATAGGCGAAAGAAACTATAAGTATAGGATAAATTGAACAGCTGTTCAAAAAATATGGGCGAGAGTTATTTTGGAGCACTGGATGCAAATCGCAAGACAGCGTATAGCTAGCAGCGAACACAACAGAAAGCAAAAAGGCACACAATGACTTGCTAATAGCAGCTACCAACAAAAAGGTATGCAGTTATCACAAATTTTTGTGAAAATCTATGATATATGAACACACAGACTGAATGTTTAAATTGCACAAAAAGCCACTATGTATATTGCACTGTGTAAAGATTTAATACGAAATTAAACTTATAAACTGTTTTCTATTATATTAATGAATATTTATAAAAGATAAAACTTGTTTACAAAGTAAAAGGAATAACAACTCGAAGAGCGGTCAAAAACACGTCCGCGCACGGCAAGGTTACCAGGTCAATTTGGAAACAGTCTTTTATTATACCCCTGCATAAAAAAGGTAGTAGGTCAAAAGTTGAAAACTTCAGGGGTATTGCTAAACTTTCAGTCATTCCTAAAGTCTTTGAACAGATTGCTACTAGTCAACTCCAATATCAGTGTTCTAGTCTTTTATCTCCATGCCAACACGGTTTTATTCGTCAAAGGTCAACCACTACAAATTTGCTTGTATTCGCCTCTATAGTTATGGAAGGATTTTTAGAGAACAAGCAAACGGATGTCATCTACACGGAGTTTCCTCCGGCGTACCCCAGGGAAGTCATCTAGGCCCTTTGCTCTTTGCCCTTTTCATTAATGACTTCCCACAGACAATATAATGTATGCGGATGATGTAAACTTTGCTACACTTACTGTCCTACCGATTTGAGTTCCTTGGATCTTCTTCAGGCCGACTTGGACTCGTTCCAATGTTGGTGCACAACAAATTTACTAGCTTTAAATTGCTCTAAATGTAAGCATATGACATTTCACCGAGTAAAGCCAGCATTGAAATCTTATGTAATAGATGGTACGCCTTTGGAGCGTATATCTATTGCAAATGATCTAGGTTCTAAAGAAAAGGAGAGAAAAACAATTTACTTAAAATAGTTCAATATCTATATGCGATACCTGGTTATAATGCTAATGCGGATCGAATTTTTTCTCTTGTTTCATCTCAATGGACAAAGGAAAGAAATTCGTTGAATATCAGCACATTAGACCATATTATTCAATGCAAATTCAACTTAAGACTGACTTGCATAGGATTTTACAATTATATTAAAAATAAGCCAGAAGTTTTGGAACAAGTTCTGTGCAACGAAAAATATATGACTGTTTAATTTTATCCTTTTATAAAAAAAAAATAAATGTAAGGCGCGATAAACTCCGAAGAGATTTTAGGCCGAGCTTCTCTTCCAATTTTCGTCGTGCTCCTTTTAATTTATCCTACAAATTGTCCGGACGGGACCTACATGTTTTATGCCGACTCCGAACGGCATCTGCAAGGCAGATGAGTTTTCACTTTGAGCTTGTCATGGCAGAAATACACTCGGAGTGCTTGCCAAACACTGCCGAGGGGCGATCCCGCTTAGAAAAATTTTCTTCTAATTGAAAAATCTTATTTCTAAAGTTTTGATGTTGCTTTGCCCGGGGTGTGAACCCGAGTGTATTTCTGCCATGACAAGCTCTAAGTGAAAACTCATCTGCCTTGCAGATGCCGTTCGGAGTCGGCATAAAACAAGTAGGTCCCGTCTCGCCAATTTGTAGGATAAATTAAAAGGAGCACGACGCAAATTGGGAGAGAAGCTCGGCCTAAAATCTGTTCGGAGGTTATCGCGCCTTACATTTATTTATTTTTTTACCTTAGAAGCATTTATTTTGAATAGGAGTTGTGATTAGCTGTTTTAGAGTACCTGGAAGGTATATAATTTGTTTATGGTTTTATTTTTGTGCTGTGTAAATAAAAAATAATACTTATATGCGTAAATAAACAAAAACATTTTAATTTTTTTTTTGTGGGGGGGGTGTATATTTCTTGAATTTTCAAAGTGTCCCGGTTTTGCCCCATGGGAACCTGGTAGCCCTATCTATAGCCAACAAAGCGTTGGGTTTACTTGGATTTGTTAAAAGCTGGGCTAAAGAGTTCGATGATCCCTACCTCACTAAGGTTCTTTACACATCGCTGGTTCGTCCAATACTCGAGTATTGCTCATGCGCTTGGTCCCCTGTTTCTCAAAAGCATATAAAGCGTCTTGAGTTAGCTCAAAAGCAATTTTTGATATTTGCATCGCGCGGCCTTAGTTGAGACTCAAGTCTCCACCTTCCTTCATACAGAAGTAGACTTCTTCTTATTAACTTACCCACTCTGGAAAATCGGAGAATATTACTGGGGGTATTGTTCATCCATAAGCTCATTATTGGAGAAATTGATTCTGCGGACCTCCTCAGCCGCTTGTTTTTTGCGGTTCCCCCTAGAGTATCCAGACACTACGTTCCTGTCTATTTACCCCTTTGTGGACGAAACTTTGCTAAAGATAATCAGTCTTGAATGTACTTTTGCCACTATACGTAATGCAATATTTGCCTATCTAATTTAAGAGATACAAGCCAATTTAATTTGCCGGCATTTTATTCCTTCCATAAAAGACAGGAACTGTCTCGCTTAAGGATGGAGGAACATTTATCAACATGTATCATTAAGAAGGAACAAGACAGTACTGTGTTGGTTGGAATCTGGTGCATTCCAACAACGTAAAAAACATGCTTTTTCATGAGTCACTGACCGGAATCGTATGCATTCCGGCAGTATAATCTTATGGGTCAGGCATCGAGCTGATTGGAATCCGGTGCATTCCAACAACACAGGTCATGTTACTTTTTTATGCCTTGTGATGGCGTATCCTCATTACACTACTCTTAGCACTGCCGGATTCCCATGACCTGCTGATTGGAATCTTGTTGCATTCCAACAGGAAGATTGGAACCCACTGCATTCCGAAATCATGCTGAGCGGAATCTGATGCATTCCGCCAGTATAAGATTTCGGCATAAGTTATTATTTCTGCTCATATTTCTTATTATTATTATATTCTGAAATTAAAGAGTAATGTTCATTAATATTTCTTTGTTTGTAATATAACGTTGTTGAAATCTCGATATATCTTAAATTTTATCTTTTGAGTTGTATATTTATATATCTTTTATTACATGCTGTCGACCATAGTTTGTCGTCGACTTTAAATAATAAATAAATAAATAAAAAAAAATATGTAAATGAAAAAATGTCTTTAAGTGAGTTATAGAAAAGAAACTAAAAAAAATTATTGTTTGAAGTCTTTTTTACTTTCAAGTCTGGGCAATTTCGCACGACTCTCTAATGTCGTCGCCATAACAGCCTCTACATTTTCCGGTATAACCCGTTTGGAAACGCTAGCTAGCAATTGAACATGTCGTTCCGTTCCTTGTATGTGTGATGGAATTTTTGGATCATTAAACGGTGGATCATCTTGATTTAAATATTCTTTCAATGTATCGTACGGAATGCTTCGCATGAATGGTGGTTCAAATACGATATTTATATCATTCAAATTGATCATTTCCGTATAACTTGTACAATTAAAGTTTATATCTGGTTTTTTATAAACTCTAAGTTCCATTGGCTCGTCAACATCGGTTCGATAGCGTAGAATTTTCTTGATGGCAGAGTCGCGCTTTTCTTTCCTATCATCAAACAACATTGATAACAAGATATTTTCCGAATGCGCATAATATGAATTATCTTTAATTACTTGATTGACAATTTTGGGTAAACGAGGTTCTAGAAATCGTGACCAACCAATGAACTTGAAAAATAATGCACTGCCATACACGACAGAGCTGTAATACTTGATATTGAAGTACATTGGCACATAACATTTAATTATAAATTCAACCAGAATTCTTAAATTTGCATCTGGATTTTCCGTTGTCACATATAATCGCAATAATCTAGCGGCCTTGGTGAGCCACCGAGAATGTACAATTTTCCCTGGTTTGATGTTAGCCAGATCCACCGGAACCACGCCGCTAGAAATTGCATGGGCCATGTCGTATAAGTACTTCGAATCGGTGGAAAATTAAATTTTTTCTGGGGCAGGGGGCATATTTTGCAACTCAATTTTCTGGAAGCCGTCCACCACCTGAAAATATATAATAATAAAATAATTAAAAATGTTTGACAATTATAATAAATGAGTGATAGCAATAACTTACCGGAAGAGTTTCACAAGTTTCGATTTGTCGGCTCAGTTTCCCGGTTGCCGATCTTGATCCAGTGCTGGTTGATTTATCCAAAGCTTCAAACAAATGCCGAAACGGAAGTTCTTTGAAGTGTAGAAGGCAAACGAACCAATGCAATCGTCTTTTTAACAGCAATTCGAATCGTCGTATAATTCCACCGTGTGAGCCAGTGTTTGTTGGCTCACCGTCAGTGCATATTCCAATTAATGCATCCAGTGATATATTTTTATCGTTGAAAAAACCATTTCATTTGGTTGTTTTGTATTCAGCGGTTTCATGTTCCAGTCTTATGTAACCAATCAATTCAGAATTGGGTTCCCTCAAAATAACAAGATGAGGTTCTTTTACCATCCTAGTATGATACTTCTCATCAATTTTATCTATCGTTAAAGTATCATCTTTTCTGCCATCGAATGAAAACGCTAACAAATTGGTATCATCTAACCGTTTGCGAAGCAATTCTTGTCTGCATTTCTCTTTTTCTCTGCGAACTTTCGATTTATCCATGATGAGAGGTTTCCCATGCTTATCTTTAATTTTAAAATCTTGCAAAAGAGCGGTTCCCAATGCTGATACTACTCTTTCAGGCACACCAAATCTGTCACATACCAAGGCAAAGTTAAAACAATCGTATCTCTCTGTGTATTGCGAACTTGTGCTTCTATCCATATCTTCTTGAACCGGTGGCGGTGCGTATGTTGAATCATCGGGATCTTGGTATGTTGGCATTGATGACATAGACGTTGCTCCTTGCTCTTCAGTTTCCATCATAAATGCATCGATTGTTAGTCTTCTCTGATTATGTTGATCGTGCATGAACTCTTTGAAGCGTTCGGGAACCCAGCCGCATGCACATGGAGCTGCCTTCCAATCGCATTTACATGTTCCAATGTAAAAAATTGTTTCCAGAGATTTTAAATACTCTGTAAATTGTTGGGTGTTGTTTCTTCTCTTGATTTGCTCTTGATACTTGTCAAGCAATTTATTCAATTTATTAAATACACTTTTTACAGCATTATTTCCATACCAAGTTTTTCCCAAATTCCAATCAACTTATCTTGTACTTAAATAGTGAATGATTCATGGGAAAACTTTTTTTTTGTTCTGTTTTAGCACGTTCGCTTAAGTAAAAATAATATCTCAAGATATCCAGATGGGTTGGTAAATTAAGATCAGTTAAATCAGTAGACACACCAAAAACAGTAACATCATGCTTGGGTATATGACTCATTGGGTTTTCCATAGTTGTTGATGTAGTTGCTTCATCTTGCGGTGTAGAGGATGGTGGTTTCATTGTAAACTTTTTGATTTGGAATGGTCACTTCACTTATTATTTTTTTTGAAATATTTTTTTTATCTGAAATTAGCACTTCACACTTTGAGTTCTTCACAACGACTTAATGCATTCACAAAAACTGTTGCGTTATATATGGTCTACGAGACGAGGTAATAAGGATGAAATGGTAATTTCAATTCTACCTGCTGTGTCTTGTGGTGGCTTAAAAAAAACAACTCAAGCAATTTTACGATCTGCAATTGTGTCACAGTGATACCTTCATTTTTTCAAACGGTTGAATAAAAAACCCACACAACTATGTTTACGACATGCAAATGCATCACAGTGATGCCTTGGTTTTAAAAGGGCTGTAAAAACGCTAATTTCTAATAATTTTTTTAAATTTCTTTTCTATTACTAAGTTAAATTCATTTTTTCATTTACATATGTTCTGACTAAATAAATTTCTAAAGAGAAAAATATACTCCAAAAAGAAAAAAAATAGGCATTTCGCTGATTTTTTCATGTAAAGTGCACAACCGGCGATCTTTTGAAATGTTTGTATGGTGAACCCCCAGGTGGGTTCCAGGGGGTGTGCCACTGGCATCGGTGGGTCGAGCGTCCAAAGTTAGTAGGGTCGGTCATAAATTTGGACTCGATTGGAGCAGTCTAAATGGGTCTGTGGCGGATAACCGATCTACATTGGGGTTGTTGGTTGGCCTCGTTCCGGGTGAACGAGAGCTGGGTTTACTTTTTCTTGAAAGTAGGGATATGGAGGAACGGAGGTATTGTTAGGAGGAGCTCTTATCCTTCTCGCAATCCGTCTCTTCCGTTGGAAGAAGGATCAGTTTGACCAAAGGTCGTCTGACTTGACTCTTCTTGGTTTTGAGGTCGACTACTCGTACTCGGTCATCTTCGCCGGTGTGTACGTTGACAACTCGACCTAACCTCCATTCGTTGGGAGATAAGTTGTCCTCTTTGATTACAGCGAGATCTCCCAGTTTTATGTTTTGTCTCCAGATGAAATTGCTCGTATGGAAAAACACAAAAAGGCAAACATAGCCTTTGGATAGTCGACACCCTCTGCCGCGGTAACTTTTAATGTCGAAGGATCCGGCGAAGTCGACTCCAGTATTCGTGAACGCACGGCTAAATGTCTGAGCCCTTTTTCGATGTATGGTGCAAACATTGCAATTGTGAATGATTGCCCTAATCATGGTTTTTACATTAGGTATCCAGTTCTGGGTGCGTATCAGACGTAACATGAGTTGGTTTTCCCCATGCCGACTTTGTTGATGAAACATTAGGACTGTCAGACGGGATAACCTGCAGTTGTATGGGAGGAAGATTGGGTGGCGTTCATTAAAAGCTAAGTCCTGTGATGCCCCGAGTCGCCCTCCTATCCGAATGATGCCATCTTGGTCTAAGTAGGGATTAAGTGAGAGTATTGCACTTTTCCCTTCTATTGGTTTTCCGGCCTTCAAATCATTATATTCTGAACTGCAATGTTGTTTCTGATAGATTTTAATTAAAATTCGTGTAGTGGCCTTAACTTCATCGTGCGACATGACATGGAATGCATTTTTTGTTTCGGGGTGAGTTCTTCGGTAGGATCTCATAACGTATGATAGCACCCGTAAAGCCCTAGATAGGTCGGAAAAGCGTTGAAGAATATCGGTAGAATTTACGGTTGTTGTTGCGCAGGTCTTCGCCCTCTTTTCCTCTACGGAGGTGATGTAGTCACTTTCTTGTGCTGGCCATTGGGAAGTGTCTTCTTGCAGCCAAGAAGGTCCTTGCCACCACAACTAATTGTTGACCAACTCAGACGCAGGTAGTTCTCTACTGCCTAAATCTGCTGGGTTGGACTATGAATTCACGTGCAACCAGGCCTTCTTTCCGACCATGTCGATGATCTTGGTGATCCGATGTGCGACGAAAGTGGACCAAGAACAGGGCGGTTTCCTTATCCATGCGAGGACGATAGTTGAATCCGTCCAAAGGTGAACTTTATTCGGTGATTTCCGCTAACAGCACGGCTCCGAAAAGTTCCAAACCTGAAAGAGAAAGAGTTTTCACTGGGGATACTCGGGTTTTTGCTAGCAGCAGGTTTGTCCAGGTGTCATTATCCGTTTTCACGCGCATGTAAACGGCTGCTGCATAAACCTTTTCGGATGCGTCGCAAAATCCATGAATCTTGATGTCAGTTCCTAGAGAAAAGTTGACCCATCTTAGTATCCTTATTTTATCGATCTCATGGTATTGGTCGGTGAAGGTTTTCCATCGTTCTAGCGTACTGGTTGATACTGGTTCATCCCAAGCGGTGCCTTCTAACCATATACCCTGCATGAGTATTTTTGCCACAATGACCATTGGTGCCAGCCATCCTAAGGGATCGAAAAATTTGGCGATTGCTGATAGTATCGCTCTCTTCGTAATGTTTCCGGGTTGTCCAGCGTCCCTGCTTTAAAATAAAATAAATCGGAGGGGGCATTCCATCGAATGCCTAATGCTTTCACTGAACTGGTATCTTCGAATGCCAGGAAGTTTTCACTGAGCAGGTCTGCTTTGGGGATGTCCCTTAGAATGTCCTCTGAATTGGTTGTCCATTTGCGAAGTGGAAAGCCCGAGTGTAGGACTTGACGAATTTCATCTCTGGCTTTAATGGTCGATGTGGTCGTATGTCCACCCGCTAACACGTCATCTACATACATGTATTCTTGCAGTATGCTAGCCGCTGTAGGGTGTGAATTGGATACGTCGTCTGCCAGTTGTAGGAGCGTTCTTATCGCGAGATATGGAGCGCAATTCACTCAGAAGGTAACCGTCTTTAATTCGCAAAGACTAATAGGGTCATTCGGGGAAGTGCAATGCACAATACTCTGAAATTTGGTGTGATTTTCGTTCACCCAAATTTGTCGATGTAGGGTTCTTATTATTATTTTTTGACTTTGTATTTAAGTTACTTTGAACTTTGTAATTTTAAAATGTTTTATCAATATTTTAATATTCAATATTGATTTTTCAATTTTCAAAAATTTTCATTGTTGTGAAAAATAAAAAATAAAATAGACGCATACATTTAGGCGTTTTAAAAAATATAATTTAAAGTTTTGTTATAAAATAAAAACGTGGTTTCAATTACTACATTGGCGATCTCTGCTTATTTTAAAAAATTGTGTGTGTGATCATACAAATATTTAAAAACGATTTTAAATATATAAATTATACGGGATTCCTAAACGCAGCAGTAGTTTTTATGGAACATTTTTAAATTAAAATTTTGCAAAGGAGACGATTTTTCCTGTTCATTGCAGTAACTTGGTGTGGTGGAATTATCAAAAACGTTTTTATTTTGAGGCCATATTTGACCAAGATAATTCAGACGGCTGTTCAATTCGATAAAAATCGCAATATAGTGCACACCGCCACAATTAATACAATTTGTATTAAAAAAAAACTAAATAAACAATATAACTCAATGAAAAGTATATATATACTCAATTTAAGTCGTATCATAATCGACATTTGCTTCTAACACCTGCTATGCATTTTTGATTTGGAACCTACGAGTTCTTTGAGCAAAAGTCATTTATGCGTTTGTGCGAATGAAACGTTCTTTTAAAATATTTGACTTAACTAAATCAAGTAAAATTAACGAAAGTTATTAAAAAGGAGGTCCACATTTGTCAAATGCAAATGCTTCAAAACAGTGAAACAAGCATCAATCAATCTGTCAGAGGCTCAACCCTTTCTAAAGCCATTGCATAATTTCATCAATCAATTTTAAAGCCATTGCACAATATTAAAATCATCGTCAAATTTCATCAATCAATTTTAAAACAATTACACAATTTAAAAGGGAACAAAATTTTGGAAGAAGAATTTTGAGATTGGTTTGTTTTAAGTTAAATATATATATATTGTTTATTTAAATAGTTATTATAAAATATAAATATTTTTTTTTTAATATTGATATTTAATATTTTTACTAAATTTGTAAACTCCTTCTTTAATTTAATTAAAATGTTTCATTCTCTACGACACAATACACACACTTCTACACTCACACAAAATTTAAATGATTCCCTTATTGATTTACAGAATCAAGAAGAATTAGTAAATCCATATGCAAATCAAAATAATTCTGAAATTTGTGCTACATCTGTCAAACTTCTACAATTTTGAACTAGTTGTCCAGAAGCGTGGTTTATACACCCTGAAACACAATTTAGCACCAAAAATATAACTGAAGAGAATACCAAATACGAACACATTATAACAGCAATTCCACAAGACGTAATAGTAACAATTTTAGATTTTATTTTTATCCAAACTCCCCTCACTAACAAGTTTAGTGAACTCAAAAAAGTTTTAATAGAAGACATTCTCTTACTGAAAATTCAAAGCTTGACAAAATCTTAAATGATTCTGAAATGGGTGATCGCAAGCCCTCTGAATTTTATCGGTCATTAATTTTGTTAGCCGCTTCAAATTTTAGTGAAAATATTTTAAAGAGGATTTGGTTGACAAAACTTCCCAAAAATTTAAATGCAATTTTGGCTAGCTCAAGTTCTAATAATATTAATGAATTAGTAAAATTAGCGGATAACATTTTTGAAGTTATGAATAAAAAAGAAGTTTTCTCAGTAAATACAATATCAGATACAAAAACTCAAAATTCAGTTATTGAAAATCTAGTTAAAACCACTTCTTTAATGTATGAAAGTTTTCAGAAACTTTCTTTGGAGTTAGCAGAAATTAAAACAGAGGTGTATAGGAATAAATCTAGGTCGCGTTCTAATTCTAGGAATAATTTTAGAAATTCTTTTAGGCATCGTTCTAACTCGCGTAATAATCCAAATTGGTTGTGTAGATTTCACTACAAATTTGGAAATAATGCTAGAGGTTGTGAACAACCTTGTTCTTATAACAAAAACAAAGATTCAACAAACTAAATTCTTCCGTTGTTGCAGCGACGAACAACGGAAATTTAGAATTTTCGACGCGTCGCTTATTTATTTTTGATAGAGAAAACAAGCTAATTTTTTTAATTGATAGTGGAGCAGAAATTTCGGTATTGCCCGCGTCTAAATTTCCTCATACGAAACGTTCAGACATAATTCTCACTGCAGCTAATGGCTAAACAATTGCCACTTACGGGAAAAGGCTTTTAAACGTAAATTTAGGCTTAAGACGTGAATTTCCCTTTACATTTTTGATTGCGGATATAGCCAAGCCAAAAATTGGCGCTGATTTTCTTTATAAATATGGTCTTCTTATAAAGATTAAACATAAACGTTTAGTAGATCCATTAACCAATCTCTCAGTTAATACAGTATCCTATTTTTGTAATATTCCATTACCTAAATTATTTGTGGTTGACAATAAATTTACAAAATTATTTAAAGAGTTTCCGTCACTTATTTCAGAGTCAGATTATACTAAACCTGTTAAACATACAACAGTACATCGACTTGTAACAGAAGGTAGTCTTCCATTTTCTAAGCCCAGGCGCTTAGATCCGGTAAAATACAAAGTCGCGAAAACGGAGTTTGATTTCTTAGTTAAAGCAGGCATTTGTCGGCCTTCAAATTCTTCAGTAGCATCACCACTTCACCTTGTACCTAAAAAAGAGTTGAATGATTGGCGTCCATGTGGTGATTTTAGAAGATTGATTATTGTAACTATTCCCGATCGTTATCCCTTACCTCACATTCAAGATTTTAATATGAACCTTCATAATAAAAATATATTTTCAAAATTAGATTTAGTTAGGGCATATCACCAAATTCCTATGGCTGAAGAAGATATTTGTAAAACTGCTATCACAACTCCTTTCGGTATGTTTGAATTCATGAGAATGCTTTTCGGACTTAGAAATTCTGCACAAACCTTTCAACGATTCATAAATGAGGTAGTAGGTGACTTAGATTTTGTATATGCTTACATCGACGACTTACTTATTGAAGGTAGAGACGAAGAACAACATTTAAAAGATTTTTTTCAACGCCTTACAGAGTACGGTTTAAACATTAAACCAAGTAAATGTGTAACAAATATAGATTTTTTAGGACATAACATTTCTGGAACAGGTATTCGACCTTCCGATGAAAAGGTATCAGCTATTCGGAATTTCGAACGTCCGAAATCAGTTAAGCAGGCACAGAAATTTATTGGTATGGTAAACTAGCAGAATTTACAAACAAAATTTATGATCTAATTAACAAAGTAAGTAAGAAACGTGAAAAAGCTTTGGTATGGGACGAGAATTCGAATGAAGCGTTTGAATGCATAAAAGATAAATTTGCATCTACGATATTGTTAAATCATTTTAACAAAGATGCTAAATTATCTTTAACAGTAGATTCATCTAACACAGCGATTGGGGGCGTTATACAACAAAATTACAATAGTAAAATTAAACCCATTGCATTCTTTTCTAAAAAACTTTCTCCAACTGATAGGGAGTTATTAGCGATTTACTTAAATATAAAACATTTTAGATATCTTTTGGAAGGACGACAATTTACAGTTTATACGGACCATAAACCTTTGACCACTGCTTTAAATTCAAAAACAGAACGAAGTCCTAGACAAACGAGACACTGATGACATACAATACATTAAAGGAGAATCCAATGTTGTAGCAGATACGCTATCTTGAGGTTAATACAATATACAATACAGAACTGAATTTTAAAATTTTACAAACTGAACAACAAAAAGATGATGACTTAAATCAACTTGTATCTGATTCTCAATATCTAAATTTAAAGCTAGTTAGTATTCCCATTTTAAATTTTAATATTTGGTGTGAAATTTCAGGAGAAACTCCTAGGCCATTTGTACCGAGTAATTTGCGAAAGACAGTATTTGATATTTTACATGGAATAGCACATCCGGGTACAAGAGCTAAACGACGGCTCATAGTTAAAAAATATTATTGGCCTAATATGAATAAGGATATTAATATTTGGTCAAAAGAGTGTCTTAATTGTCAGAAGTCTAAAGTTTATCGTCACACAAAATCCCCTGTTGTCAAAATTCAAATTCCCAAAAATAGATTTGAGCACATCCATTTAGATATAGTTGGACCATTTCAAAAGGACATCGCTATATTTTAACGATTATTGAAAGATTTACTCGTTGGCCTGAGGCATATGCCTTAAAAGATATTTCAGCAACTACAATTGCAAATAAGTTTTTTAGAGAAAATATTTCTCGGTTTGGAGTTCCGTTAAAGATAACAACTGATCAAGGTAGCCAATTAAATCGAAATTGTTTTCAGAGTTAACTAAATTACTTGGTAGTCACCAAATTACAATATCCGCATATCATCCTCAAGGAAATGGTATGGTTGAAAGGTTTCATAGACAATTAAAGACTACTATAATAGCTAGAGAGGACACAAATAACGAGTTACCTGTCATATTACTTGGTTTGCGATCTATTTACAAAGAATATATTTCGGCTACGCCAGCGGAAATGGTTTTCGGTCAGAATTTACGTTTGCCAGGGGAACTTGTTGTGCCATCAGCTAAAAATTTCTCAGCATCTGAAATTTTAAGTAATTTACGTGAACATTTTCGAAATGTTTGATCAAATTTAAGTCACCATAAGGATTGTGATACTGGAATTTACGTTCCAAAAGATCTTCAAAGTGGTAAATTTGCATTTGTTCGAGTCATTAATAAACATTCTTTACAACAACCATATGAAGGACCTTACAAAATTGTGGAAAAAGACCAAAAATGTTTTAAACTTGAAATAGATAATAATATTAAAACTATTCCTATTGACAAATTAAAACCTGCAATAATTGAAACAACAGACACAAACAATACCAAGAATTTACATAAAAAGAGAGTTACGTTCAATTTGTTTAATGTTAGATTTTCTTGAAGGGGGAGTAATGTACGTTTCTTATTATTTTTATTTAACTGTGTATTTAAGTTACTTTGAACTTTGTAATTTTAAAACGTTTTATAAATATGTTAGTTTTCAATATTGATTTTTCAATTTTCAAAAATTTTCATTGTTGTGAAAAATAAAAAATAAAATAGACGCATACATTTAGGCGTTTTAAAAAATATAATTTAAAGTTTTGTTATAAAATAAAAACGTGGTTTCAATTACTACAGTCGATACATCTTTTCGATGTCGGTATTGAAGACGAATAGTCTCCATCGTAAGATTAATATGGGTAAATCGGCTTGTAGAATTTAGCCTGGGAGTAGAATATCGTTTAAGCTAGTGCGCCGTAGGGCTCGAGGCATTAAATACTGCGCGTACCTTGGTGGTTGTACTTTCTGCTTTTACAACGGCATGGTGGGGCAGGAAGTAATGATCTGAATTGTCGGATGGGATATTATTTTTTACATTTCTCATATGTCCGACCGTTTCATATTCTGATAACACTCGAACATACTCTTTACCTAAATCTGGGTTTTTTGTTAGCCGCCCCTCATTCGGGAAGAATTGAGAGCATGCACGTTTCAGGGACGGTCCTAAGTTAATATTGTTAGGGTATTCCTGCCGGAATGGTAGTGACACGGTGTACCTTCCATTCTCACTACGTTGCGTTGTTTCTTTAAATAGTTGTTCGAAGTACCTTTCATCTTCATTTAATATTTTGTTTTTGGGCACATTTTCTACCTCCCAGAAAGCTTTCAATTGGTTGTCTAACGCAACTTCGTTATAGAATGACATGATGTTCTTCGTTGGACTCGGTGCTTCGATTCGACCGTTTAGTATCCAACCGAACACTGTCTCTTGAGCCGAGAGTGTATTTAGTACATTCTTTTTTATACCGCTCATTATAATTTGGGGATATATGTCTCCACCAAGTATGAGGTCTACGTCTTCGTTGATGTAGAACCTTTTGTCTGCCAAAACCAAGTCTGGGAATGGCTGCATAGTCATTGCGTTGATATGGCAGGATGGTAGATTCCCAATGAGTTTGGCTAGAACAACAACGGGTGTAGTTAGGCTGAAGCAACGATCCACTGGTGAACGTAATTCAATTTTGGATGCTTCTTTCACCTCAGCTGACACCGAATTTGTGATGCCTGAAACCTTAACATGCATTTTCTTCGCTGGCAAATTGATTCTACCTTTCAGTTATGAAGGAACATTCAGACCCAGAATCAATTAATGCCCGCGCGGAGAAGTCGGTACCATTATGGTGGATGTGTACGCGAGCAGTTCCTAATAGCACACCTGTGCTGGAATTGGCGTGGCAGGATTTGACATTCTGGTTCTTAGAGGAAGGTGGTTGTCCCGATTCCTGTCTTTGCCCCGCCTGTGCCGAAGTTGACGGGGTATTATCCGCATCTTTGAAAGGATTGCGCACCGCCGGTTGCTGAAGTGTGTCCGCATGCAGGAGCGAGTGGTGGCGAGAGTGGCATTTGGAACAGTTGTGCGAACTGGTGCACCTCGTCACTGTGTGTACTGGGGATAAACAGTTCAGGCAGCTATTTGTGGATTTAACGAATTTAATTCTTTCTACCGGGGTTAAATCGCAAAAGCGTGAAAGTTGCGTAATCGGTGATCCGTAGATTTGCACATTTTACACATTGATTTTGTTGTTTGCTTGGATACTTCTGTTTGAAAAGCACCAAGTTTTTTCATAGGGGTTTAAGTCGATTGTCTCAACGCGTTTGATTTTTGCACTTTAGAAGTGGCATTCCCTGTAAAAGCAGACACTGTTTCGAATGTCTGAAAACTATTCGACAGGAATTTGGCCATATCCTCCCACTTGGATATGTCCGTTTTGTGGTCAATGCTATGCTCCCATAGAGCCAACGTATTTTCAGGTACTTTTTTCGAGCATAAATAGGTAACAAACGCATCCCAATTTGAAACATCTATCTGATGGGTTTTTAAGGAAACCAAACAATTATTTATGTCGCGCTGTAAAGTTTTAATTGAGCTGCCGCACTCACTATCTATCTTTTTCCGATTAAATAAAATTTGTAGTTGTGAGTTTACGAGAATCCGTTTATTCTCGTATCTCTCACATAGGTCTTTCCAGGCTGTTTCGAAGCCTTCATTTGTCAAGGGACATTTCTTTACGATGTCCTTTGCCTCACCTTGAGTTTTTCGATTAAGGGCGAACAACTTTTCTACTGGGCTTAGGCGAATGTTGTTTTTGTAGATGACCTTGAACAGGTCACGAAACGTTGGCCAAGATAGGTAGTCGCCCTTGAATACCTCAGTATCGCAAGCTGGCAGGCGGATACTGTGTTCACGCGAACGAACTCCTTCAGGTCGAACCTCGCTATCTCTTTTATGCTTCAATTTGGCTTCAAGTTCGGCCATTTTCGACATGCATCGCAGGAATACGGCTTATACCGCTTTATGCTTGATCTTGACCGCTGAAATCTTTTTTGCTTCAAACGTGTCAGAGTCAAGTAACTCATCCAGGGCGGTATCTGCTTTTTCCCACTTAGCTTGCAATTCTTTTTGCTGTATTGCAAGAGTGTTTACTGTGTGCAGAGCCGCATTTATGTCATTAAAGTCGGCCTCGAACACTCGGGATCACCCAACCAACAACGATTAAATATGATAAAATTGATTTTAATTTGTTTATTTTTTCTGACTTTGCAGATTATTTGTGCCGTAAAAACAGGGAGCAGGGGGGGAGCAACACCAATGTGTTTTGCGTGAAATAGAAAAGTTGGGGCCACTCGCCAATACACTTTCGATTTTTTTTTATAAAATAATTGCGCGCGTTGATATGAACTCGACGAAAACTGTAAAAATATAATAAAAATCTTGTGCGAAAAGCGACTGTGTGACAAAAATGTATTGGATTAGTGCAAATTAAAGTGAAGCAAAGGAAAAATGCAAAATCGCCGCAATCGAAATGGCGTGAAAATTTTTTATATGGAGGCGAGGTTATGTGCACCTCTTCCTTGTGCTGCGTCCGGAGAGCCTTAGCGCTGGTGGGGGGGACAGACCAGATAGTCACAAGGAATCTAACCACGTTAGTATTTCGCGTTTGCACTTTTTACTTTTCGACACCGAAAACTTTTTACACTTTTCGCGGTTAAATTTAATCACTTACACGTGTGGCATTCAGACTATAGATTTTACACTGTTTTTGTTTATTTTTTATTATAACCAAAAAAAATTGTTGCAGGAAATATTGCACTTACTTTTATTTGGCAGTATGCTGGTTTAGCGTTGCAAGTAGCTTACGGTGTTGCAGTGACTTCAGCTGGTCCAGTGTTTTTCCTTTTCACGTTTTGGTGTTATGTGCGCTGATGTGAGGCCCAATATAACCTTCAAATTTTGTGTTGTATAGCTGTTGGTGGGTAAATGCTTTTCCGTATAATGTTTTTGTGATTTGTGGTGCGGTCAGCTATATTTTGTGATGTGGACTGTATATAAGCGCTTTAATTCCCTTCTCGGGGAGATATTATTGGATTAGTGCAAATTAAAGTGAAACAAAGGAAAAATGCAAAATCGCCGCAATCGAAATGGCGTGAAAATTTTTTATATGTAGGTGAGGTTATGTGCACCTATTTCTTGTGCTGCGTCTGGTGAGCCTTACCGCTGGTGTGGGGACAGACCAGATAGTCACAAGGAATCTAACCACGTTAGTATTTCGCGTTTGCACTTTTTACTTTTCGACACTTTTTAC
Organism: Eurosta solidaginis; assembly: GCF_040869045.1. NCBI lineage: Eukaryota > Metazoa > Arthropoda > Insecta > Diptera > Tephritidae > Eurosta > Eurosta solidaginis. The sequence continues at coordinate 71,382,503 of NC_090324.1, read as the reverse complement.
ACTCAGACTATAGATTTTACACTGTTTTTGTTTATTTTTTATTATAACCAAAAAAAAAATTGTGGCAAGAAATATTGCACTTACTTTTATTTGGCGGTATGCTGGTTTGGCGTGGCAAGTAGTTTACGGTGTTGCAGTGGCTTCAGCTGGTTCAGTCCTTTTCCTTTTCACGTTTTGGTGTTATGTGGCGATATGTGCGCTGATGTGAGGCCCAATATAACTTTCAAATTTTGTGTTGTATTGCTGTTGGTGGGTAAATGCTTTTCCGTATAAATTTTTTGTGATTTGTGGTGCGGTCAGCTATGATATTTTGTGATGTGGACTGTATATAGGCGCTTTAATTCCTTTCTCGGGGAGATAGGACCAAATGTTCGGCCGGGTGCGTCTGCTCCTGGGGGTAGGTGGGCGAACCGTGGATGATCACAATAAGCGGGTGGATTTACAAATAAATAAGAGAAGGCGGGAATTTGTCGTTATAATAGATAGGTTTTATTGTGTAGAGTTAAGAATATAAAGAGGTCCTTCCACCTATTCATACCTAACAACTTTTAAAACACTAATTAACACCTTTCATTTGTTACCCATATCATACAAACACATTCTAGAATCACCCCTGGTCCACCTTTGGAACTAAGGCCCACTCCCTTTTACAATACTCATTAATGCCTTTCATTTGATACCCATATCTTACAAACAAATTCTAGAGTCACCCCTGGTCAACCTTTATGCCGATATCTTGAAACGGCGTCCACCTATGGAACTAAGGATCACTCCCTTTTAAAATACTCATTAACACCTTTCATTTGATACCCATATTGTACAAAAAAATTCTAGAGTCACCCCAGGTCCACCTTTATGGCGATATCTCGAAAAGGCGTTCACCTATGGAACTAAGGATCACTCCCTTTTAAAATACTCATTAGCACCTTTCATTTGATACCCATACCGTACAAACATATTCTAGAGTCACCCCTGGTCCACCTTTATGGCGATATCTCGAAAAGGCGTCCACCTATAGAACTAAGGCCACTCCCTTTTAAAATAATCATAAACACCTTTCATTTGATACCCATATCGTGCAAACACATTCTAGAGTTACCTCTGGTCCACCTGTATGGCGATATCTCGAAAAGGCGTCCAGCTATAGAACTAATGCCCACGCCCATTTAAAATACTCATTAAAACCTTTCATTTGATACCCATATCGTACAAACGCATTCTATAGTCACCTCTGGTCCACCTTTATGCCGATATCGTACAAACATATTCTAGAGTCACCCCTGGTCCACCTTTATGGCGATATCTCGAAAAGGCGTCCACCTATAGAACTAAGGCCCACTCACTTTTAAAATACCCATAAACACCTTTCATTTGATACCCATATCGTACAAACACATTCTAGAGTCACCTCTGGTCCACCTTTATGGCGATATCTCGAAAAGGTGTCCACTTATAAACTATTGCCCACGCCCTTTTAAAATACTCATTAACACCTTTCATTTGATACCCATATCGTACAAACAAATTCTAGAGTCACCTCTGGTCCACCTTTATGGCGATATCTCGAAAATGCGTCCACCTAGAGAACTAAGGCCCACTCCCTTTAAAATACTCATTAACACCTTTTATTTGATACCCATATCGTACAAACAAATTCTGGAGTCACCCCTGGTCCACCTTTATTGCGATATCTCGAAAAGGCGTCCACCTATAGAACTAAGCCACGCCCTTTTAAAATACTCATTAACACCTTTCATTTGATACCTATATCGTACAAACAAATTCTAGAGTCAGCCCTGGTCCACCTTTATGGCGATATCCCTAAATGGCGTCCACCTATAGAACTAAGCCCACGCCCTTTTAAAATACTCATTAACACCTTTCATTTGATACCCATATCGTACAAACACATTCTAGAGTCACCCCTGTTCCACCTTTATGGCGATATCTCGAAAAGAACTATGGCCCACTCCCGTCTAAAATACTCTTTAATACCTTCCATTTGATACCCATGTCATACAAACACATTCCAGGGTTACCCTAGGTTCATTTTCGTACATGGTGATTTTCCCTTATTTTGTCTCCATAGCTCTCAGCTGAGTACCTAATGTTCGGTTACACCCGAACTTAGCCTTCCTTACTTGTTTATTTTATATTTATCTTAAAAATCGTTTAGATATGTTCAAATTTCACCAAATGCTTACGTGTATAACATATATTGTTGTCTGAAAAAATCATAGAGACCGGTGGTATACATAGTATATACCCCATATAAACTGTAATTTTTGCCCCCTTTTTATGCCTAGAAGCTTCAAATTTCAACAAATTTCATCAAGTAGTTACGTTTACGTCATATATTGTTGAAATACGTGATTCATAGTCATAGTTTTTACATGCAGACCACAAAAACCTAAAACTTTGCATCCTCTCACAAAGTATTTTTCATTTTATATTTATATTAAAAATCGTTTAGGTATGTACATCTGTTCACTATATATTTCTTATCTTATACATCCGATTATTTGGAGATTACGAACGGGATAAAATTATTGTACAGCCCCATTCATGAAAGGTATGAAGTCTTCGGCACAGCCGAAGACAGTCCCGTCTTTACTTGTTTTTTTTTAATATTTGTGCCCTTTTTCGTGCACAAACTCATCTCCACAAAAGACAGGCAGTTATTTAAAGTTTGTACACTTCCGCCTTCTGACTATCTGGAACAATCCCCCGCCAGCGGTAAGATTGTCCGGACACAGCTCAAGGTAGCACAACACTGCACTGTACCGGTTAACATAACCACAAATTTCAATTTCAGCTCAAAGTTCACTTTCACATCACTAAATTTTTTTCAAGTTAAATTGACTTGAAATTAGCGTTAAAATATACTAACCTGGTTGATACACTGCAATTGCATTTTTTGTTGTTGTTGTGGCATAAAATACGTTGACTACAAAACATATACTCTGTTTCTGTTTGGGTGGCTAGTTGGCTTAAATTTTTAATGTTGGGGATATAATATTGTTACGAATATTAGCAACAGTAAGGGGTACTGCTGATGCTAAGCAGCGCCTTGTATGCACATCCATAAATCAATCATTATGTATCTATATAAACGAATCAATCTTTATGTCTACACATATGTACGTACACGCAGCGGAGAAGAGATGCACAAACAAATGCAGATATCTTATCTGAGATGCTCCCGAAAGTATGCAATTGTAATTGTGGAATTGTCACTCACAAATACGCGCGCATATGAGAAGCTATACACGTGCATCTGTAGCTATAATTATATGGCAGTAACTAAGTAAATTCTGGAAGCGCCTAGAAGATCCAACGAGGAAATCAGCAAAGGTAGAGGCGCTACAATCAGTTTTGATTAAGCACGCAATCTGTCGGACAATAGTAGAGTTATTTATTTTGAAGTACTTTAATAAAGGCCATTTTGCATTATTAAATATTGGAGTTATTTATTCAACAGTTTAGTGATTCGAACTTAGCAGAAGGTTGCAAATAAGAAGATTTGCAGTAGATTCGTTACAGTATGTATAGTATACTAGCAGGGTACCCGGCGTTGCTTGGTTTGGCAGATACTAATCTAAATAAGAAGATGTAATTTAACGCACTCCTTCCCGCTACTTAAAGCCAAGCAATCGGTATAAAAGATTTTATTGATCTTTTTCAAATTGTACCTCTCAACCTTTCTTATTCTTACCCTTTAAAATTTCCTTTCTCTCCCTCTTCTTTTTTCACACACGACCTTCTTTTTACTTAGATCCCTCATTCCTCTAATTTATCATTCTTTGCTTTATTTCTTAAATATTATATTGTCATACACATTTCATACTCAAAATCTCATAACTTAATCAAAATATTTAAGCTGCACAATTTTTTTCTATCATCTCATATATACAGCTATTTTTACAAGAACAGAAGACATATATGGCATCTCAATTAGAATCCAAGATGGAAGAACAGAAGACACGTATTGCAGAAATGTCGTCAGAAATAACATCGACGATTGAAGCACAAGAAACGCGTATTTCAGAAATGTCGACACAGATTACATCCAAGATGGAAGCACAAGAGGACCGCTTATCATTGCAGTTATAAGCACAGAATACAAAAATTGTACAGCTCGAGGACAAAATGGATGCCGAGATAGAAGCTTTGAGAGGTCGTGTACAGGGGTTGCAAATAAATCGGCCAACAGTTTCAGCGAGTAATCCAAAGGTAAACCCACTATCCTTTGACGGTTCTGTTCCTTTCAGGTCTTAAAGCTACAGTTTGAGAAGACCGCAGCAGTGAACGACTGGAATGCTGTAGATAAAGCTGCAGCTCTATTCGTAGCATTGAAGGGGCCAGCAGCCGAAATCCTACAGACGATTCCCGAAGGAGAGCGAAACAACTATGAAGCATTGATGGCCGCTGTCGATAGACGTTTTGGAAGTGAGCAGAGAAAACAGATATTCCAAATAGAATTGTAAAACCGTTATCAAAAAGCTAATGAGACTTTGCAAGAGTTTGCTTCGGATGTTGAAAGGTTGGCTCATTTGGCAAATGCGGATGCACCCGTGGAGTACACCGAGAGGGTAAAAATCCAGAGTTTTATAAATGGCATACGGGACGTAGTAACGAAGCGAACGACATATGCAAACCCAAAACCAACATTCGCAGAAACGGTATCCCATGCGCTGACACAGGAAACAGCGTCACTTTTGAGTAAGCCCACATACAGAGCTCATCGCGTGGAAGTGGAAAGGCCAGACTGGGTAGACACAATTTTGGAAGCATTAAAAGGAACGCAGCAGAAAAACGATGGTGCCGTCAAATGCTTTAAATGTGGAAAGCCAGGGCAATTTGCACGTTATTTAAGTACCAATCTTAACAGTTCCAGCAATGTGGGTGGCCGTAAACGCAGAGCTGAAGGAGAGGAGCAAATTTCAAAATCCACTCAATCGTTAAACTAAAACGAGTCAACCGCAAGGGGCGACAGCTGGCTCCCTCAACTGAATGCCCCATAATCTCTATCTGGCAAATTGGAAGAAAGTCAAGCAATCTTACTGTCTGAGGACATGTGGATGGAAAGGAACGTTTACTGACTGTAGATACGGGTGCATCCCATTCCATCATTCGATCAGATTTAGTCAATAAGAAGATAAGACCATTACTTGGAGCAAGATTACGTACAGCCACGGGAGAGGACACCCAGGTAATTGGAGAAGTAGCATGTTAAGTAGCAATTGGGAACGTCACGGTATTACTCAATTTTGTAGTGGCAGAGATTGTTGATGAAATCATAATTAGAGTGGACTTCTTAATCGACCAAGGCATCAAGATCCATTTGCAAAGCAAGACGATGCGATATAAGAACATGGATGTGCCACTTAATTTCGGCTACGAGAGAGGCTACAGCAGGAAACGAGTGCTGGTGGAAGAGAGTCAGCAAATACCACCAAAATCCAAAGCAGTCATCTGGGCAAAGGTTGATGGAGATAGTGGGACAAACAAATTGTGGGTTGTCGAAGCAGCAAACAAATCAGCACTGAACATACTTGTAGGAAAAATCCTGGCTATGACAAAACAAGATGGACGTATTCCGGTAAGAGTGCTCAATGAGTTCAAGTCACCACTCAAACTGACCAAAGGAGCTATTTTGGGAAGATGCCAAGAGGCTGAAATAGTTATTAACTGTGAACAGCTCTAGCAACACGTTTCATCTAGTAATACAGATCTTTCAAATGACATCACGGCATGGACGCAGGGGCTAGAGGAAACCTATCAGAGTAAGGCAAAACTACTGCTCCTTAAGTACGCGAAAATATTTGACCAGGATGGTTCCAAACCAGGCCGCACCAAAGTTGTGAAACATCAAATTGACACTGGAGACGCGAGGCCGATACGTCAAGCTCCTCGTAGTATTCCACTGGCGAAACGGGAAGTTGTGAGTCAAATCGTACAAGAAATGAGCTACGGCGGCGTCATCGAACGATCAGCTAGTCCATGGAGCTCACCGGTAGTACTTGTGAAGAAGAAGAATGGAATTTGAGGTTTTGCGTGGACTATCGCAAATTGAACGACGTCAAGAAAAAGGATAGCTGCCCATTGCCGAGAATTTACGACACTCTGGACTCGCTCTCTGGTACGAAATGGTTTTCCACACTGGACTTGATAAGCGGCTACTGGCAAGTTGAGGTGAAGGAGGAAGATAAAGAGAAAACAGCCTTCGTTGTCGGTGATGGTCTTTGGCAATTTACAAACATGCCTTTTGGACTTTGTAATGCACCAAATACTCATGGACCAGGTACTGAAAGGACTACATTCGAAAACATGCTTAGTGTACCTGGACGACATCATCGTATTGGACAAGGACTTCAATGAACATCTTAAGAACTTGGAGGAAGTTTTCCAGAGAATAGCTGGCGCTGGTCTGAACTTAATTCCCAAAAAGTGTGCGATGTTTAAAAAGGAAGTAAATTATTTGGGTCACAAGGTAACGGCAGAGGGCATCTGCATTGCGAACGAAAAGAAAGAGGCTGTAAAGGATTGGCCAAGACCACAGAACCTACATGAATTGAGAAGTTTCCTTGGACTGTGCACATATTACCGCCGATTTGCACCAAATTTTTCCAGCGTAGCCCATAGCCTACATGAGCTTATGAGAAAAAATAAAGCTTTTGAATGGAAGAAGGAGCAAGAAGTGGCTTTCCAAACATTGAAGGAGCGTTTGTGCACTGCCCCAATGTTAGCATATCCGATTCCAGGAGCAACATTTATTCTAGATGCAGATGCCGGTGGATATGCTATAGGAGGCGATTTGTCACAACTGGTCAATGGACAGGAGAAGGTAGTTGCATATTACAGCCGTTCAATTGAAAAACCAGAAAGGAACTACTGCGTTACACGGAGAGAGCTGTTGGCATTCGTAGAGTGCATTAAACATTTTACCTCTACGGCCAGCCATTCCGCGTCAGGACAGATCACGCAGCGTTGAAATGGCTTCTGCAGTTCCGTAATCCAGAAGGACAATTGGCACGGTGGATCGAGCGGCTCCAAAGCTATGACTTTTCCATTGAGCATCGGAAAGGTAGTACCCATGGGAATGCCGATGCAATGTCACGAAGACCATGTAGTTTGGAATGCAAGCACTGTTCAAAGGCCGAGGCTAGAGAAGACATTATAGATGTCCGGCTAATGACTATAACGTGTGCTGAATGGGACAAGGAACAACTAAGGAAGTGACAGCTAGAAGATAAAGATCTGTCACATGTTATGCAAGGGCTCGAACGAAACAAAACAGTTTAGAATTGATATCCGGTTGCTTACATCGAGTATGGGAGATTGAGGATGGTCAATGCAAGAAGACCCTGATACTTGTTCCCAGAAAGAGGATTCCTGACGTGCTCAGCGAGCTGCATAATTGTACAAGCGGACGTCATCTTGGAATCACGAAGGCGCTCGAGAAGATTAAACAGAGATTCTGCTGGGTTGGTTGCCGTCAGTCGGTTACTAATTGGGAAGGCCCATACAAAGTTATAAAACGGATCAAGTGTACCGCATACAAACCATCGGTAAACCACGAACCAAAGTAAAAGTGGTCCATTTGAAAGGCTGGCAGCGTTTAGATCGGGAGATTTGTCTGATCGGGACGATCAGACTTAGGTGGAGGGCAGTGTTATAAATATTAGCAACACTAAGGGGTACTGCCATTTCTAAGCCGACGCTAAGCAGCGCCTTGTATGCACATCCATAAATCAATCCTTACGTATCTACATAAACGAACCAATCATTATGTCTGCACATATGGACGTACACGCAGCGGAGAAGAGATGCACAAACACATGCAGATATCTTATCTGAGATGCTCCCGAAAGTATGCAATTGTAAATGTGGAAGTGTCGCTCACAAATACGCGCGCATATGAGAAGTTATACACGTGCATCTGTAGTTATAATTATATGGCAGTAACTAAGTAAATTCTGGAAGCGCCTAGAAGATGCAACAAGGAAATCACAGAGTATAAAACACCAAAGGTAGAGGCGCTACAATAAGTTTTGATTAAGCACGCAATCTGTCGTGCAATAGTAGAGTTATTTATTGTGAAGTACTTTAATAAAGGCCATTTTGCATTATTAAATATTGGAGTTATTTATTCAACAGTTTAGTGATTCGAACTTAGTAGAAGGTTGAAAATAAGAGGATTTGCAAGTAAATTCGTTACAAAATATCCACTTTTGCGGCAATACATAAATAAGTTTTTGGCTCATTTTTTCAGTCTTTTTTTTGCGGAAATTTAACTTCTCCCACTTAGCACACAAACTTCAATATAGTCCTTTCTTCCACTTTAGCCATAACTAATCGGCTTACACAATTAAAATATTCACTGTTCTTCTTCTTCTTGCTTATTGGTAAATTTGTGTATACATACGCATACACCAAATCTTTTCACTTATCACATTATCACTTCCAAGTTCGGTCCTTTGGGGTTTTCACTCACTACTCCCTGCAAAGCAATTTCTTCTTAATTTTTTTATAAATGTTTCGGATTCCATTTTTATCCACAATGGAGACGTATACACGCCAAGCAGATGCAGTGACGGAGTATGAAAATGACTTCCACGATATGTCACCTTCACAACACAGTAAACACTCCATAATATACCAAAGAGATGAGCTAAAAACTCTGTGGGAAACTACGAAGATGACATACGAAAAGCTGGTAGGTTCATCAGAGCTTGAGTCAAAGGACCTATAGGCTATTAAAAAGAAGCATTAAACATGCTATTTCAGCTTCCTAAAGTGTCAGGCGGCAATAGCTGAGCTTTTGGAAGATTATGAAAAGAAAGAGAAGAAAGTAGAAGTCTCAGATAATATGGAATATCATGTGAGTCTGCCAGCGATTCGGATATTTTCAAAGGAGATTATATTTCGTAGCCGTCTTTTAGGGACATGTTGACTGCCATATATATTAATAATAATAAACTCCATGCAGTACAAAAATTATGCTATTTAAGGCAAAAAACCCAAGGAGAAGCCAAAGAAATAGTGGAACGGTGTTCCTTAACGACAGACGGTTTCGAAACAGCGTGGAAAAATTTATGTGACCGATACGAAAACAAACGTAACGAGAATTAAACAATTGCATCTCAGCGCTTAAATGTCGCAATATGTGATAAACAGTTGTTGCTCGTTGGTCTTGCATTAGTGTTTTTCTACTTCAATTCTTACACCTGTCATTTCTTTAATGGGAAAGTGCTCTATACGCAGTGATCGATGCTCACCGGGCGATTTTCTATTTTGTGGTGTTTGTCATTCCAAAATTCATATAAATTGCACAAATTTATCCGAAAGTGCAATTAGTTCTATTAATAACAATATTATGTATAAACGTGACAAGTGCGTTGCTATGTTTCCGTGCTCTAAAATACACAAAGCGCTAAAAAGTGTTGGTGCGCTGCAGAGTTTTTTTGACTTGCTAACGCCTGGAGAGAGTCATACTGATGAGGAGGACAATGAGAGAAGTGAAATCCGTACGCGATCAAAGACAAAGGTCAGTTCATCTGAAGTAATACAAAAAGCTATAACACTAGGTGAAACAATGCAAAATAAAACACAAAACAAATCACATCAGCCAGTGCATAAGGCAGTGAATTCAGGTGACAATGATAAGCCGTGTTCTTCATCTTTTTTAAATTCGAGTGACAATAACAATAACAGTGAGAAAGCACTTCTGACAAAAACCATAGCGGATGCTGTAACTAAGGGTGCTGGCTCTCTGTCGAATGTGCTCTCAGATGCCAAAGCTTGTCTTAGCAATCATCACAATGACACATACATTGACTTGCCGCTTGCTGCTGGCACTCGCTCTTTCGCTGCTGCTGCTGGCACTGTTAACTATCCTATTGCACCTAATGAGTCTACTGCTGCGCCTGCACTACCAACAAATGCTGGTAAATCTGCAAGGGAGAAGTCACATGCAGTTGTGAGGGGGAGCAATAATAATGCTGAGTTGGATGTTTTTGTCAAATTTAAATGGATTCACATATCCTCTTTTAAGCCCTCTGTTACGGAAGAGCATATTATTAAATACATCTCTGAACATGCTCTTATCGATGCTGATAGGATTCGTTGCTTTAAGTTAGTTAAGAGAGATATCGATTTCAACACTTTGGCCAGAGTTGCTTTCAAAATACGAGTGCTATCTAAAGACTACAGTAAGCTCCTTCATAACAATCTATGGCCCTCTAATGTGACGGTTAAGCCGTTTCACTTTTTTCAAAAAAAAAAAAAAAAGAAATCGTGCCGAAGACGTAGTCTTAGCGGTTCAACGCACCTAAATATTTATTTTCATAATTTTTTTGGCGTGAGAACAAAATCTAGTATGCTTTTTAACATAAGCTCTCATTCTGATTACGATGTTTCCGTTATCGTCGAAACTTGGCTCAAGTCTGATTTTTATGACGGTGAATTTTTCGATTGCAACCTATACAATGTGTATCGCAAAGACCGGGACTACTCTAAAACTGGTCTCTCACGTGGTGGTGGTGTTCTGATCGCTGTGCGCCGTCATCTCCGCTCATCGTTAGTGGATTTCAGCGACAAGAATTCACTATTTGATCAGCTCTGTGTCTCTGTTCAGGGCACCTCTAAAATCTTTATCTGCGCGTCCTACATTCCTCCTGCAAGTCCGGATCATCTCTATAAATCACATGTTGATAACATAATTGGCATAGTACGTAATCATGTTGATGATCACTTCTGTATTTTAGGCGACTTTAATTTGCCTAATATGTGTCAACGATAGTTTAAATCTAATTCCTTCGAATGTTTCCAGTACCTCCGTGGTGTATCTTATTGATAATTTCTTAAATTTCAATCTATCCCAGATAAATAGCTTCTCCAATCAGTTAACTATAATGTTAGATCTTGTCTTCATTAGTGATAATATTAACTGAATGGTGGCTGAATGTCTGGATCCACTATCTAGCCCTGGTATACACCACTTGCCATAGAGTTTTACATTTTCGACAGCATCACTGCCGATAATGAGTCTCCTGGTTTTTCTTTTAGGCGTGGCAATTTTGATCTAATTTTCCAGGAGGTCTCCTCGATTGATTGGGAAGCTCTAAAGCGACAAATGAGTCTGAGGAATAAATATTTTAAAAAGTTCAATTCTACCATTTCTAAACTCTTTGAGTATATTGTCAAACAGAAAATGTATTTTGCCGTTAGGAGTGTAATCATAGAGAATCAGCACGGTTTTGTGTCTGGCAGATCTACTGTGACGAACCTGTCGATTTTCTCTGAATATTGCCTATCAGCTTTTAACAGTCGCCTTCAAGTCGATGCAGTATATACTGATTTTTCTAAAGAGTTTGACAAAATCAGCCGTTCAATATTGATCTCAAAACTGGCCGGTGTAGGCTTCCAGTCAATTTTTCTTTCTTGGCTAAAATCGTATCTTGTCCAGCGGTACTGTGTAGTTGTGATAGAAAATGCGCGTTCGAACTCTTTTGTGGCCACCTCTGGCGTACCTCAAGGTAGCATTCTTGGACCATTACTATTTATAATTTTTATAAATGACATTTCGGTCTGTTTTCAACACTCAAACTTTCTTCTATATGCTGATGACTTAAAGGTTTTCTCTACCATTTCAAACTTGTTACATTCAGATAAATTACAATCCGACTGGGACAATGTCGCTGCCTGGTGCAACTCAAACAATCTACCGCTAAACGTTAGTAAATGTTTTCACGTAACATTTTCAAAATCGTGTTATCCCATATCCACGTCTTATACCATTTGCGGTTTTCGCCTCTCGACTCTTACAGAACTGAAAGAACTTGATGTAGTTTTCGACTCTAAATTTTCGTTCTCGATACATTTAAATTCTACAGTTGCTAAGGCCTATTCTCTTCTTGCTTTTATCTGGCGTTTTAGCTCAAATTTTACGGATGCTTATACTATTAAGATACTGTTCACCTCTCTTGTTCGCTCCAAGTTGGAATATGCCTGTTTTATTTGGCGACCCTATCATGAGTGTCATATCAAGAGGTTCGAAAGTGTGCAAAAAATAATCTGAGGAATAAATGTTTTAAAAAGTTCAAATCTACCATTTCTAAACTCTTTGAGTATATTGTCAAACAGAAAATGTATTTTGCCGTTAGGAGTGTAATCATAGAGAATCAGCACGGTTTTGTGTCTGGCAGATCTACTGTGACGAACCTGTCGATTTTCTCTGAATATTGCCTATCAGCTTTTAACAGTCGCCTTCAAGTCGATGCAGTATATACTGATTTTTCTAAAATGTTTGACAAAATCAGCCGTTCAATATTGATCTCAAAACTGGCCGGTGTAGGCTTCCAGTCAATTTTTCTTTCTTGGCTAAAATCGTATCTTGTCAAGCGGAACTGTGTAGTTGTGATAGAAAATGCGCATTCGAACTCTTTTGTGGCCACCTCAGGCGTACGTTAAGGTAGCATTCTTGGACCATTACTATTTATAATTTTTATAAATGACATTTCGGTCTGTTTTCAGCACTCAAACTTTCTTCTATATGCTGATGATTTAAAGGTTTTCTCTACCATTTCAAACTTGTCACATTCAGATAAATTACAATGCGACTGGGACAATGTCGCTGCCTGGTGCAACTCAAACAATCTACCGCTAAACGTTAGTAAATGTTTTCACGTAACATTTTCAAAATCGTGTTATCCCATATCCACGTCTTATACCATTTGCGGTTTTCGCCTCTCGACTCTTACAGAACTGAAAGAACTTGATGTAGTTTTCGACTCTAAATTTTCGTTCTCGATACATTTAAATTCTACAGTTGCTAAGGCCTATTCTCTTCTTGCTTTTATCTGGCGTTTTAGCTCAAATTTTACGGATGCTTATACTATTAAGATACTGTTCACCTCTCTTGTTCGCTCCAAGTTGGAATATGCCTGTTTTATTTGGCGACCCTATCATGAGTGTCATATCAAGAGGTTCGAAAGTGTGCAAAAAATCTTTGTTCGTTTTGCACTGCGTTCTCTGAATTTTTCCGACCCGATTCCTTCCTACGAAGCCAGATGTGCACTCATCAACTTTTAGTCTCTAGAATCTAGGGGAACCTTGCTGTCACTGACTTTTGTTTTCGACATTAACAACGGTTCAATCGATGCGACAGCTCTCCTCGTGGTTATTCGATTCCATGTACCAAACAAACCGCTTAGAAATTGCAACATGTTTTATACGGGGTTTATTCGGACCCTCTATGCTTCTAATGCTCCCATTTCTCGAACATTAACAGAATTTAATCTCCGCTCAAATTCTTTAGAAATCGACTTTTCATTATCTAAACCTATTTTTAAAGCTGTAATTGCTCATGCATAATTATATTATATATAATTTTTTTTTGTATTTTGTATTACATATGTATATCTCTACCTACATAGTCTGTAAGTAAATTTTTGTACTAGACTATTTTTATAATTTGTAACTGAAGAAATTACTAAATAAATAAACAAATAAAAAATATTGACATATCGAACTGGGATTCGAACCCGCGATCTTACAAACCAGTAGGCCGATATAACAACAAAAATTGTTAATACATCCCAGAGCACGGGGAAAAAAGTGTCAATAAAATATGACTCTATGGCAGCATTGCCATCAAAGAAGTCCAATTTTCACATCCATTCTGCAACAGATGTCGCAGTGTTGTGAATATCAATTGGCACGAACCAGAATAGAAGTAGGATTAATGAAGACAAGCAAAAAACCGCTGTGATGGCTGAATGGTTATAGCAGCGGCGCCTAAACGTTGCCGATGAAGGAATTTAGCAGTTCCCGAAATGGATCTATACAACGAGCTTTGGCAGTTGTCTAAATTTTTTCTTTCTTCTATTCTAATTTAAAAATTTTTTCAATTAAGAAAAAATTTATCATAACAATAATAATGATAAAAAATTATTGTTGGGCCTTGAGCTCGATTCGAACCCGCGATCTTACAAATCAGTAGGCCGATATAACAACAAAAATTGTGCCCTTTTTCGTGCACACATTTATCTTCACAAAAGACAGGCAGTTATTTTAAGTTTGTACACTTCCGCCTTGTGACTGTCTAGAACAATCCTCCACCAGCGCACAGTGTTTCGTGTAGAACAAGCTAGCTGGACAAAATTATTTTATGAGATTTTCCGTTTCATATGCAGTCATTTATTACAACTACGTCATTTTTTTCAGCCATATGTTATTTTTTTTTATCTTTTTCCAAAATTTTACTTCATATGTTCATATGCATACATTTGCTTATATCATGTGAATAAGTCACATAGATCCAAAAAAATTTAAAGGACTTAAGAATATTACTTTATTGTACTTAAATTGAATGGACTACAAATTTCAATACTTTAAAAAATTCTAAAAATTCGGGAAAAAAAATTAAAATTTTTTATGAAAATTCGTCGAATTTTTCAAACATTTTTTAAATATAATTTAGTTTTTGTTATAGATCGTGACAAATTTTCTTATGGGAAATTAGTTAAAATAAATTTTCGAAAGCGAAAATTGTAAGAATTGTCCAAAAAGGGGTGTCTACTTATTTATGTGAGTGACTGTACATATGTACATACATATTTTGTATTTATTCGATGAGTATTTATCCTGGCACTACAATTTTTACAAAATTATTTTATAGTACCAGTCAGGAATGTAAAAGTGAATTACAATAAAAATAATAACAATGTAAATAATTAAATTAATTATGTGAAAATTACTTATTACAAAAACTTAAAAGTAAAATATCATACAAAGTGGAAAAGACAATAGATTTAAATTAAATAAAACCTGATCCAACAAAAAGTTTTAGGGTAGGTTATCTTTTATAATTACCCTTCAAAAAACGCGAGTACTCCATAAATAGTGTAAGGAATACTCCTTTAGGAGTGTTCCAAAACTAATCTGTATTCATACAAAAAATGTGCTCCAATTAACATTGCGATGTCCTAGGAGAGGAGTAGGTGGTCCCACTCTCGCTTTGTTTGTGAGTATTACATAGAGTACATACGTGAGAGTACTTTCCAAAGTACTTTCACTGAAGTACTCCATGGAGCACCCATAGAGGATCATATGCCAAAGTACTAAAGAGGAATTGTGTCGGAAAGAATTATCGAAGTGAATTTAATTTAAAATGAAAGTAAATGAAGAGGGGCAATACAACTTTTATATTTTATACTACGAATATTCTTATGTTATTTAGCATTTGCGTGAATAAAGATACTAATATTTCTCTATACATACTATAGTATGTATACATAAAACCAGTGCACGGTTGCATTTTATCAGAGTTGCCATAGTAAAATTTTATTATCAGTTATTTGCATGCAATATTTTACTTTTGGCAACTCTGTTCGATCGTCATCGTGTCGTGATCACGGTCGTTAAAAAACGAGCAATGATCGGCTGATGGTCCCCAAACGCATTGCAAAGGAGTATTGTTAGAGTACTCCAACATGAAGAAAATGGAACACGTAATCCAACAATTTTTGCAGGGTATGTTATTATTCGCTATCATCACTTTCATTCGATGAGTTACTTGTGGAATAGTCATGAGCATCAGCAACACTACTGTGAAAGCTTGAACCAACTGGGGTATTTATTGACTCCTCAACATTATCGGGGGGCAGTAAATTTAAGACTTCTGAAGTCAGACTTTTAATTTTTTTCTTAGGTATCTCCCTAAAACTGTTAACTAAAGGATCCGATGTTATTAGCAACATATTCATAAGATCTCTATTCGTGGCTTCACGCGACTGCTTTTGTGTGTTATCATCCCTGAATCGTCTCAAATCTTTGTTACGGGCTTCCTGTGCTTCCTCAGAAAGTTGACCAATAGGTAAAATTGATGATTTTATAATACCAGTAGTATGCACTAAGCTTGTATGAACTGTAACAGGCATATTAAACCATGGATAAAGATCTATAGTTTTTAAGTCTCGACCGCAAATTTTTCAAATCTTTAGATATTTATGATGCTAATGCGCGAAGGAGAGTGCCGAATCTTTTGATGAGCGTAACATCCAATTCCGTAATCTCAGCACTAGCCTCAGAATTTTCGAAAAACCTACGAGCAGTGTTGCCTTCATTGGTATTGCCGAAACCTGGTTTTGGTTTATCTACTATCAATCCAAGTTGTGCAGTATTTATATTACATTCAGTTATTGGCGTAGATGCTACCAAATGGGGTTGTTTTGTCTAGCGTTCCTGTGTGGTTATACCTGCATTAGGATTGCTTTGTATGTACCTGTTTTTATGCCTTGGTGACTGGTGTGGTAGGTTGTGGCAAGTTGAAGTCAGTGATCTTCGCCTTTTTGCTTTTGGTGTGCTCTTGTTGACCTTGCGCGATTATTTTTGTATGTTTTATGGCTACGTGTTTGTTCCCTGTACCTGGGAATTGGTTTTGCCGTTTGTAGATCAGCTTTAAAGGTTCAAATATCTCCTCGGAGCTGGTACGTACATACATCCCATTTTATATATAGAGTTAACTAAATCTACAAAAAAAAAAAAAAAAAAAAATTAAAAATAGATGTGCAAAGAATTCGCAATGGTTTTTTCTTTCCACTATTAGAGAATACTTCCGACTATAATATATGTAAAATTTAGCCCGGATGTCCGCGGATGTATGTAACTTTTTTGTCCCTGAAGTTAAAAATCAGGCATGCTTAACCAACGAAACGATATCATTTCGTTACGATAATCAACGTTAATAAACGAAACGAAGTCATTTCGTTTCGTTTATTAACATTAAGATCGTGAAATTAACGTTAATTTGACGTTCTTAACGTTAATAAACGAAACGAAATGACTTCGTTTCGTTTATTAACGCTGATTATCGTAACGAAATGATATCGTTTCGTTGGTTAAGCATGCCTGTTAAAAATATAGAGAAAAAATACCCTTTCTTCTAAACCCGAATCACCCTGCGTAAATTTTTTGTGGAATTTCGAAGAGATTTTTGTTTTGCAGTATCCTTTAGGTCCAACTAAAAAAATGCATCATTAGATTTTATGTCCTGGACGCAGGGTCCTTGCAATGTCCTGTCGCCATATGGCAACGCCAGGTAGGATAGACCACTGGTTTAGATATACGTAATAAATCATTCCGTAACCCTTTAAAATTCAAATTAATTATTTTCGTGGGCGTTTATTTGAAAAAACAAAATATTGTGAATTCATTTAAGAACATTTCATTGAAAAAAATATAAACTTATATTGTAAAAATTTGGGTTTTCAAGTTATTGTATGATATGATTCGAAGCAAGGCAAGCAAAGTCCGACATCGCATTTTTTGCAGGATGTTCGCACGATGGACCTACATACGTCTCCAGCACATCGCCTCTAATTTTTGATTGGAATTACAAGATGATCAGTTCTGTCATAGCGTAGAGCGTTCGCTAAGGATTCCGTACGTTTAGTTCAACATTTTTGAAAAATTTTCGGTTGGACGCTGTAGTGCTTACAGTAGTAAATGGATGTTATCTCCTGAAGTCTTTAAGTGACACATTTTCATTAGAGGATCTATAAAGAAGCCAACTGTTCTGAATGCTCGCATCCATAACCCAAGTAAAAATGCAGTGCCACCGTTTTTTTCCTCAAAAAGAGATGCGTTGGCCTGAAATATTTTGGTCAAATCGATCAACACCCATCATAAATTTGTTGTACTGGATTACAACGCATGGACGTGGAACAGGAGTTTTTCTACGCAATTTGCTACTGTAGCGAGATGCTTTGGATAGTGGTTCAGAGCCAAAGCACGTCGAAGCGAGGCAGACCACCAAGTTATCCACCCATTTTGTCAGATGAATTCCTTCCTCTTTGATTTCCGTGGCCTCGAAATTCCCTCTTTTGCATTTCCGCAATTTTTTTTTATGTGAAATAGGACAATTTTTTGGGATTCCGTTTTCGCGAATAGTGCCTGAAACTTGGTAGCTTTTATTTTTCAAGTTAATCAGCAACGGTATTCCAGGTAAAAAGATTGTCAAAGTAAAATGAGAACGGAAGTTTTTACACTTCTTCCGAAAAATCCTCAATCATACACAAAAGTGGAGCTGCGCAAATGCCAAATCTACCTTCATATTTAAGATTCATCCTCGGATTTTTGCCTAGGTATATTTCAAAATTGATCATGTATCCACTAGGAGAGCAAAGAGACCAAGCCTTGTACTCAAAAGTATTGGCTTTCCTTTTATAAATTGTTTACATCCATGGCGTCCAAAATATGCAATCATGCTTTCGTCATATGAGAGATTTGGTTCTGGATGAAAATTTTCAATCATTTTGGCCTTTATATGGTCAGTCAGTGGGCGTAGTTTCCAAAGAGTGTCGAGATGCTTTGCATAGTGGTTCAGAGCCAAAGCACGTCGAAGCGAGGCAGACCACCGAGTTATCCACCCATATTGTGCGATGAATTCCTTCCTCTTTGATTTCCGTGGCCTCGAAATTCCCTCTTTTGCATTTCCGCAATTTTTTTTTATGTGGAATAGGACAATTTTTTGGGATTCGGTTTTCGCGAATAGTGCCTGAAACTTGGTAGCTTTTATTTTTCAAGTTAATCAGCAACGGTATTCCAGGTAAAAAGATTGTCAAAGTAAAATGAAAATGCAATCATGCCTTCGTCATATGAGAGATTTGGTTCTGGATGAAAATTTTCAATCATTTTGGTCTTTATATTTTCACTCAATGGGCGTAGTTTCCAAAGAGTATCGAATCTGCCGGAACTTGCTGCCACTTCGCATACTGATGACTCGAAGTGTAGCATGTAATTAATTTCCTCGAAGCGGTTTCTTCGCATAGCATTGACGACCATTGTGTTTTGAAGGTCGTCTTCGCAGCTCCACATGTCTCGAAAGGATCCGGTAGAATTGTAGCCAGTTACTATCAAAATTCTCATGAACACACGTAATTCTGAAAAAATTTTGGTTACTTGTGTTAATCGTAATGGATAGTACAACTTCATTACCTCCTACAGTAAGTGGTTCGTATCGTTTCTGATTGTGCGTAGCGTACAAATTCGAACATTTGCATATATGTTCAAGCAAGTCACCGCTAAAAAACTTCTCAAATATTTCATGTTGTCTAAGTTCTCGACAGTCTTTGAAATTTGGTTCAGGAAAGATAGGAAGCACTGCCAATTAATTATTGGGTTTCCAAGTGTACTCACTGCCTTTGTTACTTGGTGGAAGTGAAATTTCAGGTTTTGATGAGATCTCGCAACGAATTTCCTTTGAAGTGCTTGGTAAACAATCATTGAAGCTATCGTCAGGTGCAGAGTCATCAATATCGCTTTGGTTGCAGTCGTACGTGTTGATTCGCATGCCACTTTCAAACACGATTTCACATCCGGTCCTTAGTTGAGCTGGGAAAACATTATCTGGAGTTCCACTTTCAACGTCACCATCATCTTCACCACTTATGTTGCCATCCTGCTCAGGTGGCTCGATGTAAAGTGCCTGGATATTTTTTGGAAATTCGTTCCCCTCATCCGAGAACAATTCTTCCAAAAAATCCAGTGCTTCTTGCAACGAAAGTTTTATTCAAAAAGGTTAGAATAAAAAAAAGCATAAAATATTGTATGCATACATAATAAACCAATCTAGGCCTTTAGGAGACCCCCAGTTAACAACAAAAGCAATAAAACGCAGCAAAGACATTGAAATCTAAACCAGTGGTCTAGCCTACCTAGCGTTGCCATATGGACACAGCCACTGAAACACACGAAAAAACACATTGAAATACATTTTTTTATAACCAATTAATTAGAAGTTGTTTTGCGCTTCAAACACTACACAAAACCACAAATTTAATAGCTTAATCGCGTTTTTTATAGATGTAATAGATCTACTTACTTTTTTGTCTCCCGTTTTTTTTCCAATAGAAATTTTTTTATCAATCTTGAAGTGCGCTCACTATCACAAACTAATTTACACTGATGAGGAAATGAATGCTGCTTAAAGCGCGATCAATTGCGTTACACCACGCGCAAAAAAGTTAACGGTATCTGCATTCTTTGAAAATTTGTGAACGTTTCATTGCAAGACTATTGCGCGTTGCCATATGGCAATCTGAGGGTGATTCGGGTTAATAACGGAATGTTAAATATATTGAAAATACTCTAATTGCGAAAGAATTACTATTAAAAAATTTTACTCACCTTCGAGCTTAGAATCCATCAAAAAAATTATATAAAAGTGTTCACTTAAAGGAAATATGAAGCTTAATATTCAACAAGAATTTTGCAAATTAACCAATGCATTTTACGGCCACTCCTGCCTTCTTACTTCAATTACTCAATATATATGGGGAAAAATATCAAAAAAAAAAAGCAAAAATCCCGTTATTTTGTTTGTTTTCTTTCATTTCTCAGTACACTTTTCTTGGAATAAGAACTTTTTTTTTTGTCCAGCTAGCATGTTCTACACGGAATACTGTGCAGCGGTAAGATTGTCCGGACACAGCTCAAGGTAGTACAACCAGGGCCGTAGAGAGAAAATACGGGCCCGGGACCATAGTGTACAATACCAAGTATGTCAACTAAGCGATAAACATCAAAATTACAAACAGCCTCGCTCACCTGATGCAAATCTCAGGTCTAGAGTTGCATTTTTGGTACGTACGAGTACCTTAAAATGAGTTGCACTTGATAGTTTAATAAAACTTTGTAGTATTTACAATTGAAATAGTTGCATATATTTCCGCGCAAATATAAATAATAGAAGAATTTTATCCTCGAACCATGCGGAAACATAAAGACACAGCAAAATTTATTTAAATTAGAATCAAAAAAGTCTAGAAAAACTTAACAAAATATAAAGCGCCACACGTGTAACATTGTTGTTTTTTTTATTTAAAAATACTGTTACCAGATTATTGTATTACACAAATATAATGAACTTGGGTACAGAAATGCAGAAATCATAGAAAATATTTTACCGATATACCTTGTTGTTGTGTTTTAAAATTTTTTCACAATAATTTGAAAAATTCTACGTTTTCTATGCTTTTTACAGTTAGAGGTGTAATGAATTAACTTTTCAGAGAAAATCAATAACTCTCAACTTAACAATTTTCGCAATGAAAAAAATTAAAGTGCTGTGTAACAGGAGCAACACTTTTGTGACTACATAAACCCTGTTTCAATCTTTTACGTCACTGCACAGGACCCTAATTGACCGTTTTCTATCGAATCAATATTGGCAACCCAGATTTTCCCGTTACGCTAACTTAAGCGAGTGCCTGTCACAAGGAAGTCAACACACTTGTATTTATCCACAATGCCCGGGACTAAACAATTTACCGGCCCCCTATAAAAAATCCACTAATACATTTGATTAATTTGAATTAATGACGTCTAATCATGAATCATTATTGGTGGATTATATAAAAAAAAAAAAAGTTTGCCACATCAACTAAATGTTTTTTGGACTAAGAGCTGAAAATAAAATTAACACAGAATATTTACTATTTATACTATTTTATTGTAACGTAGAAATAAAATTATCTTTTAACAGCCACATATTATCTCAAATAATCTTTTCTAGTTAGTTTTAATATATTTCTGATAAATATAATGATGATTATAAATTTTAATTATTCGATATAGATGTATATAGGATATCAGACAGTGGCTTTTCTGGTTTTTTTCGCTGCAAAATTTTTTATAATAATATCATAATTTAACTGTCTTGCCAAAACGGATTCAACACAAAGCGTGGCAAGTCCTGAAACTCGCTCTTGAGATGAACACGATCTATGAAAGTTTTTGATTCTTGCAAGGACGCTGAAAGAACCTTCTAGCTTTAGCTACATTATTACAGTGACAAGTATAGTGCAACAGATACGTAAAGCAACATAAATTTTGGAGAAAATTGTTTACAGATTTGGAACATAGATGGCATTTAGCAATTCCAATGGTGACAGACCTTTATCAAAATTTGCTTCGTAAATGTGTTTGAAGTGAATTATTTGCATTTTAAGCTTTGAGAAATGTCCAACTTGTATTTTTCGACAAATTTTGTTACGCTCGCTCGAACCGTAGTTTCATCCACGTCTTCAAATTGCCACAAAAAAGAAAACTTTTCGTTTAAATTTCTCATAGCTGCAAATCGTTCAGTAATGCCAGTGATTACCGAATCAACGATCACCAGGAATGTATTGTTTTTAAAATCAGACTCTGGATTATCTTTAATCATCTCATTTCCATCATCATCAAAACGTCTTTTGGGTTTTCTCTTTCGACTGTCCGGAAACTTTGGCGAGATGTTCAATTGAATAGCAACTGTTTTGCATTCGTTTAAAATTGTTTCCCATTGGTTCCTGATCAACTTCAAATCAGCTAATAAGGCATCTAGATGTCGGATTTCAACATCTATGGTGGCGTCTCTAGCTTGGAGTACGACGTTTCTTTCATCAATGTAAGTCAGTATTTTGAACCAAATTGAGGACAGCAAGATACATTCGAACTTGTTGATGTACTTGAGAATGCCGGTAATATCTCCGTATGCTTCTGCAATTAAATTTAGCTTAAGTGATCCGTTTAGTGTTTGTGTTAATCCTGGAACATGGTTTGCGAATGGTGTGATGGCCTCAATTCTAGTCGAACACCTAGTGTCTGAAAGACTGTGAAGAGAGCTCGGTACATTTTTTTTTGAATGAAAGTTATTGCAGCCGTACAACATTATGCAGCATCAACAACACATAAATTGAGACTGTGGGTTGCACAGAGCGGGTAAACAGCATTCGAGTTTTTGCCGAGAACGTTACGTTGTGCTCCGCTGTTATCGTACCCTTGTGCACGACAATCTTTTAATGGGATTTCATGTTTACCTATAGTATGCCAAATTAAATCAGCGATTTCTTGACCAGTTTTTTGGTTACAATCCACGAAAGCCAAAAACCGTTCTTGAATTGTAAAATTTGTTGCTTTCGAATTGAAATGGAGGTAGCGCAAAATGAACGTAGTCTGTTCAACGTGACTAGAATCAGGCGTAGTATATACGATAATAGCAAAATACTAGGCTTTCTTGCGTTGATCTAATATAGTTTCCCTCACGTATTTTGCACAAATTTCTATAAACATGTTCTGAATGTCTGGGGAAAGATAGTGAACTTGTAAACGTTTGTGCTGCTGTTGTGAAATCCTAACTTTATGCAAATGATCTCTAAGTATGGGATCATAATGGCTTATGAGTTATAAGACGCCCAAAAAATTTCCATTGTTTCGGTCACCAAGATATATAATTTCGCCTCTTAAAGCTAGGCCTATTTCACCCAAAAATCAAATAGTGTCCAAAATTCTATATAAAATTTCTTCAACTGAGCAGTGATACGTTGAAAACATGTTTGCGTCAGTTGAGTAATAGAAATTGTGTTTTATTAACAGCGTTTTGAGCCAGCTGCCAAATGAAATATGTATTTATTCTTAAATTTTAAGGAAAGGGACTTTTCAAACAATTTTTCACACTTCAACTAAACAACAACTAAAGAATCTCCTGAATTAAAAAAAATGTCTTAGTACCTCTAAATCGCGGGCCCCCTCAGAAACACCGGGCTCGGGGGGAATCCCCCCATTTCCCCTCCCTATCGTCGGGCCTGATTACAACACTGCACTGTACCGGTTAACATAACCACAAATTTCAATTTCAACTCAAAGTTCACTGTCACATCACTAAATCTTTTTCAAGTTAAATTGACTGGAAATTAGCGTTAAAATATATTAACGTGGTATATTTCATTTTAATTTTATAGGAAATTTGTATTCCACACAATAAAACATATCATTTACCAAATTCAAAATCACTTTTGCTCAGTTCCATTTGATACACTGCAATTGCATTTTTTGTTATTGTTGTTGTGGTATAAAGTACGTTGACTACAAAACACATATTCTGTTTCTGTTTGGGTGGCCAGTTGGCTTAAATTTTTCATGTTGGGATATAATATATCCACTTTTTCGGCAATACAAAAATAAGTTTTTGACTCATTTTACCAGTCTTTTTTTGCGGAAATTTAACTTCTCCCACTTAGCACACAAGCTTCAATACAGTCCTTTTTTCCACTTTAGCCATAACTTATCGGCTTACACAATTAAAATATTCACTGTTCTTCTTCTTCTTTCTTATTGGTAAATTTGACGTATACACGTCAAACAGATGCAGTGACGGAGTATGAAAATGACTTTCACCTTCACAACACAGTAAACACTTCCTAATATACCAAAGGGATGAGTTAAAAACTCTGTTGGAAACTACGAAGATGACATACGAACAGCTCGTAGTTTCAACAGAGCTTGGGTCAAAGGACCTATCGGCTATTAAAAAGAAGCATTAAACATGCTATTTCAGCTTCCTAAAGTGTCAGCCGGCAATAGCTGAGTTTTGGAAGATTATGGAAAGAAAGAGAAGAAAGTAGAAGTTTCAGATAATATGGAATATCATGTGAGCCTGCAAGTGTGTGATACGGATGTTTTGAAAGGAGATTATATTTCGTGGCCGTCTTTTAGGGACATGTTCACTGCCATATATATTAATAATAATAAACTCCATGCAGTACAAAACTATACTATTTAAAGCAAAAGAGCCAAGGGGAGTCCAAAGAAAAAGTGGAACGGTGTTCCTTAACGACAGACGGTTTCGAAACAGCGTGGAAAAATTTATGTGACCGATACGAAAACAAACGTATCTTGATCAATGCCCAATTAAAACTCTTTTTAGTTTAAAAGCAGTTGAGAGTGAATGCGGTAGCTCCATTAAGAAACTGCAGCGAGAAATAAACAATTACATCTCAGCGCTTAAATGTCACAAGATTGACATATCAAACTGGTATGCAATTCTAACGTATTTGAGCTCCATAAAACTGCCAGAAACTACACTGGATCTATGGGAACAAACCATAGAAAATAAAACAGAGATTTCAAAATGGGCAGAAATTGATAAATTCTTATCCAGCAGATTCCAAACGTTGGAAACTGTCATAGATATAAAAGGAGATACAGTTTCAAAACCCTCTAAGCCACAAGGTTCTCGTTCCTCTGCAGATACATCGTCAAAAAGACTGGGATCGTATCAGGCTAGTGTGGCCAAACCTACGTGCAAGATGTGCAAAAGTTCTGCGCTTCGAATCGCAAAATGCGAAAAATTTCTGCGCTTAACGCGAGATGCTCAAGCCCGTTGCAATGCTGAAAAAGAAAACAGTTCGGTTAATAATGTGAACTCATGTTTCGCAAATACAAGTAAAGGAGTACTTATAGGGACAGCACAGGTGAATATTCATTTACATGATGTTGACTATTCGGCGAGAGCCCTAATAGACTCGGGATATGAATGCTCATTCATAACCGAGAAACTCAAGCGCAGAATAAATCTGCAAACTAAACGTATGCATGCCCAATTTTCGGAGACCAATAACACAATTTCTGCACAAGTGAAAGAAACGTGCAATATTCAACTGCGGTCACCAATAGACCCATTAATCAAGATCAATTCGATCTTGCTGGTTTTACCACAACTAACAGGGAATCTTTCAACTTGCCATATAGATGTAATGACTAGGCAAGCATTCCCTGACTAAGTACTGGCTGACAAAAGATCCTTTGTCAATGAGCCAGTGGATTTAGTTCTGGGCGGGGACATATACCCCCAAATTATATTAGGCGGCCTAAGGACAGATGTGCTAAAAACTTTAATAGCACAGGAAACCGTGTTCGGATGGATTCTGACAGGCCGGACAGAGGCGGTTGATACCAACAAAACTCTAGTTGCATATTTCAACGAGGTCACTTTAGATAAACAAATGGCGGCCTTTTGGGAGATAGAGGAAATTCCAAAGAAGAGTAGCATCAATAACGATCACACTTACTGCGAGGAGCTATACAAATCCACAACAGTTCGGACCAACGATGGCAAATACGTAGTCTTCTTACCCTTTAGGAAAGAGGTTAACTTAGGCCCCTCATTGAGAAGTTTGTCCTCCAAACCGAATACAATAGAGTTGTATCCGAGTATGAAACCTTAGGGCACATGAGACAAATAGACAATATTTCGCCAGACTCAAATGACTGTTTCTTCCTACCTCACCATGCTGTTATAAAGGAGCGAAGTACGACGAAAAAAGTCAGAGTCGTATTTAACGCATCATATCCTACCACAAACGGAAAAAGTTTAAATGATGCCCTATACGCAGGTCCAATACTCCAATCCGACCTAACAATCCTTATACTACGTTGGCGGCTGATCAAATACGTATTTAACAGCGACATAGAAAAAATTTACCGCCAAATATGGGTTAATGAAAATTGCTTGTGAGGGGAATGAGGCACCCGGGTCGTGGGGCGCGATCGCACGCAAATAAAAAGAAAATAGACAGAAATAAGTAACTAGTAATAATAAGTTTATTCACTGTATACAATAACAATTGATCGCTGGGTTTCATAAATAGAATAATTAATGCCAAATTACCAAATGGCGAATGCAAAGTTTAAAACACAATTAAAAGTTTAAAAATACAATGCCAAATATGAATATCAGAGTATGGAGTTATAATGAAAATGAGAAAAGATGGTTGGTTTTAGGTTACTGAACTGGGGCTAGCTGGCTCGTGAACGTTTCAAAATAGAAAAAAGAAATAAATAGCGAAAAAGTCCGCGGCACCTGCCGATAGCTAACTTTCGTCGAGTTATTCCCCTTCGAAATTAACGCTCGGCAGGTGTTAGCCGTTACCGGTAATAAAGAAGATAAATTGGTGCGCGCGTTAGGTTGGTCCGCAATATTTAGGCTGGTGGCCTAAACGAAACAAAATTTCAGCGAATGAAAACAGTAACATTTGGAGTGAATTGCGCTCCCTACCTTGCGATTCGGACACTACACCAACTAGCTGATGACGTGGAGACCTCACATCCAAGGGCTGCGGATATTCTCCGAAACTGCATGTACGTTGATGACGAACCCGCAGGGGACACAACATCGAAACTCCGCTTAAGGCCAGGGATAAAATAACAGAAGCACTACAATCGGCAGGTTTTCCATTACGGAAGTGGACGTCAAACTGTAAGAAAATTCTGCAGTGTATACCGAAGCAGCATTTATTAACAGAGGATTTTCTAGAGTTTGAATATACTAGTATGGTTAAAGCTCTAGGTATTAAGTAGAACGGCGGCCACCGTGGTGTGATGGTAGCGTGCTCCGCCTGCCACACCGTATGCCCTGGGTTCGCACCCCGGGCAAAGCAACATCAAAATTTTAGAAATAAGTTTTTTCAATTAGAAGAACATTTTTCTAAGCGGGGTCGCCCCTCGGCAATGTTTGGCAAGCGCTCCGGGTGTATTTCTGCCATGAAAAGCTCTCAGTGAAAACGCATCTGCCTTGCAGATGCTGTTCGGAGTCGGCATAAAACATGTAGGTCCCGTCCGGCCAATTTGTAGGGAAAATCAAGAGGAGCACGACGCAAATTGGAAGAGAAGCTCGGCCTTAGATCTCTTCGGAGGTTATCGCGCCTTACATTCATTTTTTTTTATTAAGTAGAACGGGTATTCCGCCTTTTCTATTTTAATGCTAAACCTTTTGAAAACAGCGATGCCATCACAAAAAGGGCTATACTTTCTGCGATTGCAAAGCTTTTCAATCCTCTCGGCTGGCTGACACCAGTGATAATTGCAGAAAAGATTATAATGCAAAATATTTGGTTGGAAGGCACGGGTTGGGACGAAGAAGTATCACAAACTACTCTAGATCGTTGGGCAGCATTTATGCAAGAATACGGAAAAATCAACGATATCCGCATACCTCGATGGGTTCATTTTACTCTAAATGACAGTGTCGAAATACATGGATTCAGTATTATTTCCCACCTCGGGATGAGCCCTTTGTTGAGGGCACAATCTGTACCCTAGGCAAAGGTGAATGTTTTATGCTTGGAGTAGAATGCACCCATGCGACGGGTTTCCGACTGTTTAGGCTACAGGCCTAAATATATCTGCCCTCCCTCGTAGCAATTTACTCAATTAACCAACATATTCATAAGTGTGTGTTCACAAATACGCACACGCGTTCACATGTATAAGCTACAATTGGTTATGCACATATACTTTAAACTTTTTTATTTTACTGCTATGGACCGACTGTATAGCAACTTTCGGCGGGGAAACTCAACGAAAGTTGCTCTATAGTGGGCTCATAGCTTTTCTCTGCCAAGCGCGCTGCCTCTCTTTGATCAAGCCGTCTAAGTGAAAGCATCCTGCCAACATACGTCCACATGAGGTAAGTAATATTCCAAAATTATTTCTTTAAATATTCCAAAATATCCAAATTAATTTCCACTACATTTGTTATTATTTTACTTAACACTTGTTTGAAATACATTTAAATAGAACTATTTGTTATCCTAATATTAGTCCGAAATTTTCGTGTTCTTATTTTTCTCGAATTTTTCTTTACATATTTAAACGACTACGGTAAATTGTTAAACATTTTTTATTTAAATCGCTTGTCTCAAAATAGGTATTAAAAATGAGTAGTGCATTCGCGCAAATCGAAAAATTAAATGGCGATAATTACGCGTCGTGGTGTGTTAGCATGAAAAGTCTGCTAATAACGCAGGATTATTGGGAATCTGTGGATAAGACATGCCCTTCAACAGCATCGGCTGAAGTTAAGGCGGCATGGTTAAAAAGTGACCAAAAAGCGTTGGCGATGATAACTTTGTGTGTCAAAGCATCGGAACTTATCCACATCAAAAATTGCGCAACAGCAAAGGGTGCTTGGTTGAAATTGAGGGACCTATACAAGGCAAGTGGGCCTTCGCGTAAAGTAAATATATTCAAAAAACTAATGCGATATCGATTTAAACATGGTGAAAAATGTTCCGACCAAATAAATAACTTTTGCACTCTAGCGGATGATTTAAAAGACATTGGAGTAGAGGTGCCAGAAGATTTGCTCACCATTCTTATTCTCTGTAGTCTGCCGGATGATATGGACAGTTTTATTGTTGCCATGGAAAGCAGAGATACGCTACCAAAGCTAGAACATTTGAAAGTGAAAATACTTGAGGAAGAACAGCGCCGCAAGGAGTGGAAAGAAATAAACGGCGAAAGATTTGCAGCGAAGGCAAAGCAGGTCGAACATGGCGGAAAACATAATTTTAAGTCGGTCCAAAGCGAAAAAAGGGATAGATCAGCGAAGAGAAATCTGAGGTGTTATGCATGTGGTAAGAGAGGCCACATTCGGGCGGACTACAAATCAAGAGGAAAAAGCACACCAGCATTGCTAAGTCTTTCAGATCGGTATTTCTTAGATCAGAATACATGGATACTAGATAGCGTGATCTCGTCTTTGATGACGAGATGTACACAGAAGGTGGTTCTGGCATCGGGCGAAGGTGTAAACGAAGTTGGCATTGGTAATGTGATTATTAAATCACATAACTGTAATATCACTCTGTGTGATGTGTTGTATGGGCAGCGATTTAGTTTAGCACCCCCCGAGTTCGGGGTTAAACTTGGTATCAGATGAAAGAGGGAGTTCTCCCGATCACAAATATATATAACTTAAAGTGCGCGGACTTATAGTTTACGAGTTATTTGATGTTAAAGTTTGCAAATTTAGCAAATTTCTATAGCACTCTCACTTACAATTTACACATCTTTCAAAACCTTTATGCTCATAAATATCTATATAAATTGGCAACGATACACTTAAATATCATTTTAGTATATTTCACATATAATTCTTGCATTGTTTTTACTTAATTTAAATGTTTTTATTAAATAAATCGCGCTTTTGTAGCAACATTCACATTTATGTATGTATATATTTTATCGATGACATTACAAAGCTGTGCTGCCACATCAACAAAGAAAAAACAAATATAAATATTAACGTGCCACCTTTCAGTTAATAAAGAAAAAGGAAAATATATATTTTTACTACTATGCGGAAGGACATCACCGTGGCGGTAGCCACGGTTATACCACACACCCGGACTTGGTATGGCGTAGCCCAGGGTTATTTTAAATAAGCGCGGCCGAAGGCCGCCTACGCGGCAAGGTGTTCTACGCAGAATAACTGTGCATAGCGCAGCCGGTGTTGGATCGGCTAACATAACAATAAACATAAGAGTTATAAGGTAATATGCGGAAGGACATCACCGTGGCGGTAGCCACGGTTATACCACACACCCGGACTTGGCATGGCGTAGCCCAGGGTTATTGTAAATAAGCGCGGCCGAAGGCCGCCTACGCGGAAAGGTGTTCTACGTAGAATTACTGTGCATAGCGCAGCCGGTGTTGGATCGGCTAACATAACAATAAACATAAGAGTTATAAGGTAATATGCGGAAGGACATCACCGTGGCGGTAGCCACGGTTATACCACACACCCGGACTTGGCATGGCGTAGCCCAGGGTTATTTTAAATAAGCGCGGCCGAAGGCCGCCTACGCGGAAAGGTGTTCTACGCAGAATAACTGTGCATAGCGCAGCCGGTGTTGGATCGGCTAACATAACAATAAACATAAGAGTTATAAGGTAATATGCGGAAGGACATCACCGTGGCGGTAGCCACGGTTATACCACACACCCGGACTTGGCATGGCGTAGCCCAGGGTTATTGTAAATAAGCGCGGCCGAAGGCCGCCTACGCGGAAAGGTGTTCTACGCAGAATTACTGTGCATGGCGGAGCCGGTGTTGGATCGGCTAACATAACAATAAACATAAGAGTTATAAGGTAATATGTGGAAGGACATCACCGTGGCGGTAGCCACGGTTATACCACACACCCGGACTTGGCATGGCGTAGCGCAGGGTTATTTTAAATAAGCGCGGCCGAAGGCCGCCTACGCGGAAAGGTGTTCTACGCAGAATAACTGTGCATAGCGCAGCCGGTGTTGGATCGGCTAACATAACAATAAACATAAGAGTTATAAGGTAATATGCGGAAGGACATCACCGTGGCGGTAGCCACGGTTATACCACACACCCGGACTTGGCATGGCGTAGCCCAGGGTTATTTTAAATAAGCGCGGCCGAAGGCCGCCTACGCGGAAAGGTGTTCTACGCAGAATAACTGTGCATGGCGCAGCCGGTGTTGGATCGGCTAACATAACAATAAACATAAGAGTTATAAGGTAATATGCGGAAGAATATCACCGTGGCGGTAGCCACGGTTATACCACACACCCGGACTTGGCATGGCGTAGCCCAGGGTTATTTTAAATAAGCGCGGCTGAAGGCCGCCTACGCGGAAAGGTGTTCTACGCAGAATTACTGTGCATGGCGCAGCCGGTGTTGGATCGGCTAACATAACAATAAACATAAGAGTTATAAGGTAATATCAGCTCGTTCACGAATGCAAAAAAGAGCTTTTTCAAATTATTGGTAAATAAAGACTAGAAAAGTTAAAGATATATATACATCAGATGAAAGATATTTTTATAAGTTATTTTTCGATTCTGCACCGTTTCCGTTTTTTAGGTGTGGCAGCACAGCTTTGTAATGTCATCAATAAAATATATATATACATAAATGTGAATGTTGCTACAAAAGCGCGATTGATTTAATAAAAACTTGTATATTAAGTAAAAACAATGCAAGAATTATATGTGAAATATATTAAAATGAAATTTAAGTGTATCGTTGCCAATTTATATAGATATTTATGTGCATAACGGTTTTGAAAGATGTGTAAATTGTAAGTGAAAGTGCTATAGAAATTTGCTAAATTTGCAAACTTTAATATCAAATAACTCGTAAACTATAAGTCTGCGCACTTTAAGTTATATATATTTGTGATCGGGAGAACTCCCTCTTTCATTTGATACCAAGTTTAACCCCGAACTCGGGGGGTGCTATTCTAAAATTTTCCCGTTGTATGTGCCGAGTTTGCATTCTAATTTTTTATCAGTGATTAAAATAATTAGCAATGGTCATACGGTACAGTTCTTTCTTTTCTCTGCTAAAATGGTTGATGGAATATTTTATGCGAATTTTCCCTTAAAAGAGAGTAACAAACTTTTGAGTACAAGTGTAGAAAACAACAACGATATAAATTTATGGCATCGCAGGTACGGACACTTGAACGTCGGAGATTTGTGCATATTAGTAAATCATAACATGGTGCGGGGATTGAGCATACAGAAAGCAAATAACTTTAATTGTATGACTTCTGCGGTTTGTAAAATTAGTACCAAACCTTTTAGGCACTATAGTAGTGTACATAGTAAATCAGGTCTTGAAGTCGTGCATAGTGACATTTGTGGTCCAATGCGGATTTTCTCTCAAGGTGGCTTCAAATACTTCATCACTTTTATCGATGATTATTCGAGATATACAGAAACAAAATTTTTACGGCAAAAATCACAAGCGTTTTCAGCTTTCGTAGATTTTATGACACGAGTAGAGAAGCAACGGGTAAGAAATTAAAATGTCTGACGACCGATAATGGACTGAAATATGTAAATTCTGATTTCAAAAAGTTTTTCAAGCGTAATGGAATTGTACACCAAAGCACTGTATGCTATACCCCACAGCAAAATGGAATAGCAGAGAGAGCAAACAGAACTCTCGTAGAGATGGCGCGATGCATCTTGCACAAAGTGTATAGTATGAGGCAGCAAGTACTGCTACGTATATAGGAAATCATTCCTGTACCAAAGTACTAAAAAATCAAACACCGTTTTAGCGTTGGTTTGGTAGGAAACCGTCCGTTACATATTTTAAGACGTTTGGCTGCGAAGCTGTTGCTTTAGGTAAGCAGCGCAGTAAATAAAATTTTGAGCTAAAAGGAAGCAAATTAATATTTGTTGGGTACGCTGATAATGTAAAGGGCTACAGGTTGTACAATAAAACAAAAAAAAACTATAGAAATTTCGCGTGACGTTATTTTCTTTGAAGATTCTTTTGGAGACCTTCATGCTGAAGAGCAGTCACGCGAAGATGAATGCAAATTTTATTCATACGAAATCCCTAACACATGTGGAAGCAGCGAGTATACAAACAATGATTTTAGAAGAGAGAACCAACAGAAAAGCGCGGCTGTAGGCAATAAAGCAGCGAATGATGCCGCAGCAGATGCTAATGGCAACGAACCAAACGCAAGCAATGCAAATACAGGTGGCAATTGGTTTGGTACAACTGATGGCGAAGGCGGAGAGCTCGAACACTCTTCTGACGAAACGGTGGAAGTTGTTGCTGGTAAGCGAAGAAGAGGTAGACCGCAGTTAATGTGAACGGGAAAGCCTGGAAGACCGAGTAAAAAGTATAAAATCGAGAAGCCAACTGAGTTGTTAAGCAGCATTTGCGAGTATACCATATCGGTAACTGATGCTTTGCAGTCAGATAATGCAAATGAGTGGCGGGCAGCGATGAATACAGAAATCAACACACTTATTAGAAATAAAACCTGGGAGCTAGTTGATCGTCTGCATGAAAAAAACATCATCGGCTGTAAATGGGTTTTTACAACAAAGTTCAATGCTGATGGAACTATGGAAAAGCGCAAAGCACACTTGGTCGCTAGTTAACGCCATTAGTATAAACATACATACATACATACATACTACACACACATAATTATCGTGTGTGAGCAATAAAATACTCTTTGTTTTAAAATATTTATAAGCAATAGCATATCAGTTGTTTGTCTCATAAGTAACAATAGCCATAAGATAACACTACACTAAACACTTAAACAGTTTTAAGAACTTTATCTATACAACAAACAATATTGAAACCAAATAGCTATCTACAGTCGTAGGTAAACATTAAACAATTAACAAGGGGATAATTCCCTGCGATAAGAACCGACGTATCTCAGTAGTATAAATATAACTAAGATTCATGTAAACAAGCAGTCTAAAGAATATCCATAAAGAGCATGCAATTCGGCGTAGTGAAAATTATATTTTTGTACTCATATCGTGTAACCGATATTAACTGGGGGCTCAACCTTTTTTAAGCCATTTTTATAATTAAACGTGAAAATTATAAAAAAACGTATTGCACGGGAAATAAGATTTCCAGCACTAACATTTGAAAAAAGTGCATAAATAATTAATGAAAAGAAAAAAAAAAAATCGAAAAAATTCGAACAAAGTGAAACAGTCAAGTTTAAATAACGGAAAGTGAAGTTATAAAAAGTAGACCCCTTATGACTAAGGATACAACACTAAACTGGTATCGCGAAAAAAGCGACAATACATCTTTGATTCAACACGTTTATCATCGGACGCAGAAATGACCGCAGAGGAGATAGCAAACCTGAGGGCACATATATATGCCTTGACCACAACCCTGAATGAAACCCAACAGAGGATGAATTCTCTTGAAACCAATAGAACAGTCACAGTCACAGATCAATACCAAGACGGTGCACCCAACATTACTGATGCGTCGCAAATTAACTTAGACATTTTTAAAATGCTGCCAACATTCACATGCGACAAGAACAATTATAGATCGCAGAGAAAACGTGCCTGGACACACATGGAAAACATCAAGAATTACGCTACTTCACCTACGTATTACACGGCACTCTCTATTGTACATTCGAAAATTCAAGGAGATGCGGCCGATATTTTAATAAACCACGACACCAAATTCAATTTATATTCTATAATAAATCCTCTAGATTACACTTATGCGGACCAGAGACCTCTGTATGTGTTACTCGAAGAAATGAAGAAAATAAGGCAGGGGAAAAGAACCCTGGCGGAGTTCCATAGCGAAGTTAATACATCGCTTAACCTTGCGCTCACTAAAATCGAAATGGATAGCTCAGGGAATCCCCCAGCCCTGAAGGAGTATGTAAACCAGGAAGCTGTAAGAACATTCATTCTTGGCCTGAACAGCAAATATACCAGCGGCACCTTCTATAGCCACAATCCAAAGAATTTAGAAATTGCTTATGCTATCGCAAGTACGATACACCACGATAATGTGAACTCACAATTTGACGTTCTGTAATATAATCAGCACCGACAATATAATACATGGCAGCATCAAAACACAAGAAGAAGATATCACGAGGAACCACAAAGATACAGACCTAACATGCAGGTGCAATATAATCAAACTGCGCCAAGGCAACATCACCAACCAATGGACGTAGATCCATCAAATCAATACAAGAGACCACCACAACAAAACAGCTTTGACCTCCAAATGCAAAGACTACCTCCAAATAATCCATTTCGTGGAGATCCTCAAAAAAGTGAACGAAATCAGTCATCTCGCTATTTCAACGCACAACAGAAGGTACAACGTGTTAACCAAACACGCGACGAAGAATTACAATCACTTGCACCGGAAGATGACGAATATGAAACAGGCAGTGTTTTTTTAGGGGTATGAACGATTTGCCGTGTCTGCAACGCCACTGCAGGGATACAGGCAAACTTACCAACATCCTGATCGACACCGGAACAGCAAATAATTATATAAGTGAAAAATGCAAAATCGGTAAGCCTATATTAATTAAGCCAGTAAAAGTAAAAACCCTTCACGGTTACTCAATATAGTGTTAAATACTTTGTATTCTTTACTTTAATTTTAAAATATTTTTTAATTGAGTTTTCATGTTAACTTAAAATTTTTGAATAACTTCAAAAAAAGAAAATTCTAATTAGTTGGAAAATATTTAAACTCAAAAGTAAATAAAATAATATTATTAGAGCATAATCTCACATTTTTTGAAACAGATGCATTAGAAGAATTTGATATGCTTCTGGGTGAACAGGGACTTAGAAAAATTAAAGCAGAGATCAATCTTTTCGAGTACAAGCTCAGTTATAAATATAGCACCAAGAAAGAAAGTGAATCTGTGCAAAAAATTAATTATACGGTTAATAGTGAAAAATATAGGTCAGAAATCGAAGAAATTATGCAAAAAACGAAAGTACAAACGAAGTGCTACCATATATACCACGGTTCAAGCTTCCATTAGAACGAAATCAGAAGATCCTATCTGGACCAAGCAATATCTTTACCCCATATCGGATAATGACTTTATTCACAAAGAAATTAACAAACTTTTAGAAAATGAAATAATTCAACCCAGCAAAAGTCCGTACAACTCTCCCATTTGGACTGTCGCTAAAAAGGTACCGATGAAAAAGGGAAACCTAAGCACATAATGGGCGTAGACTTTCAGAAGCTAAACGCTCAAACTATCACACATAGATACCCCATGCCCGATGTAGCTATGACCATACAGAATGCAAAGGCATTTACTACTTTAGATTTAAAGTCTGGCTTCCATCAGATCCTTATTAATGAATCTGACAGGGAAAAATGGCCTTTAGTGTAAATGGGGCTAAATACGAATTTCTTCGTATGCCGTTTGGCCTGAAAAATGCCCATCCATTTTTCAAAGATGCGTGGATGATATCCTTAGACCATACATCGGGAAGTTGGCGTACGTTTATATAGACGATGTTCTCATTTATTCTTCCTCTCCCGAAGAACATATTGAACATATCCGCATAATAATAAACGCGCTTCACCAAGCAAATATGAAGATTTCCAACGAGAAATCTCACTTTTTCCGAGATTCTGTGGAATACTTAGGGCATATAATTAAATACAACTGGATCACAGTTGACCCTACAAAAATACAAACTATTAAAAATTTCCCCATTTCCACAACACTGAAGGAACTCAGATCTTTCCTAGGTCTCGCTAGTTATTATAGAAAATTTATACAGAATTTTGCAGCCATCGTGAAACCACTCACTACGTTCCCAGAGAGAACGGTGGCATATCAAAGAATCAAAGCGCAAAAATAAAAATCACCTTAGACGAAATTGCACTAGAAGCACTGAATAAAATAAAAGAGGAACTGCAAGCACAAGTTGAACTCTTCCAACCAAATTTTAACGAACCTTTCGAATTGACCACAGATGCTAGTAAATACGCTATAGGAGCCATATTATCTCAAAACCGAAAATCCATATCATTTATTTCACGAACACTCAGCGAAACAGAACAGAATTACTCCACGAATGAGAAAGAGCTACTCGGTATTGTATGGTCACTACAGAAACTACGTAATTACTTGTACGGTATAGCAGATTTAAAAATTTACACTGACCATCAATATTTAATATTATCTATATCAGAAAAAAACCCAATACAAAATTAAAAAGATGGAAAAATTTCATTGAAGAATACGGGGCAAAACTCGTTTACAAACACGGACATCAGAACGTTGTCGCTGATGCACTTTCT
This sequence comes from Eurosta solidaginis, assembly GCF_040869045.1. Classification (NCBI taxonomy): domain Eukaryota; kingdom Metazoa; phylum Arthropoda; class Insecta; order Diptera; family Tephritidae; genus Eurosta; species Eurosta solidaginis. Next base: position 71,345,248 of record NC_090324.1, on the reverse strand, counting down.
CGCCAGCAAATAAAAAACACTGTAAACTCTGATGACTCCCAGCATTCAGCACAAAGCTCCCCAACACAAAAACTCTAACGAGTAAAGCAACCACTAAACGCATTTAGAAATCAAATTATTGTAAGACAGTCAGATCAGAACCCCGTCAAAATATCCTCACAAAACAAAAATTCAAACAGCCGACATACAATTTTTTAACACCAAAACTGAATTGCTAGATAGACTAAAAATATAATTAGACCAAAGGTAACTAATGCCCTGCAAATAGATGAGAAAATATTATTTTATGTCGAAAATGACGTTATCGACACATTTCCAACCGTATCGATTGTACTAGCGCAAAAATTGGTTGACGACATCACCAAAACCGAACAACAAGAACAAATCATACAAGACACACACAGATGTGCTCACAGAAAATAAAAAATTAATGCACAGGAAATTTCGCTCAAATATTACTGGCCGAATATACGTGACGCTTGTAAAAAGGAAGTACAGGACTGCGAAATTTGCCTCACAAACAAATATGAACGCCGACCAAATAAACAACCAATAGGTTCAGCACCAGTACCGAACAGGTTAGGCGAATACATACACTTGGATGTATTCTTTATGAGCAATAATATGTACATTAGTTCAGCCGACAAATATTCAAAATTCTGCTATTTTAGATAAATACCATCAAAGAAGGACACATACAAATACATCGACGAGATATTATCACAAATATACCCTAACGCAAAGTTTGTAATGACTGATAAGGAGACAACATTTACTGGCACATGTGCACAACAAATATACAAGCGACTACAAATAACGCATACAAGAACTCCAGCCTACCATTCAACAACAACCGGTCAAGTTGAACGAACGCACAGCACCATAATTGAACTCGCAAAAGTTTTGGCACACTAACACAGTTCGGCACCTGATGAACAGATATTTGAAACAGTCCGGCAGTACAACAAAACTATCCATTCGGTAACCAACGAGAAACCCGAGGACGTGTTTTTGAATCAAAAGGGGTATCCTGACATCAAAGAGCGTCTTCAACAAAACCAAGAGAGAGTTTTGCGATACCACAATCGCAATCGCAAACAACTCAACTACAAAGAAGGAGAGGTAATATACTCAAAGACGCATAGACGCAACAAAAACGTAAAAAAATACGCAAGACATAGTCAGAAAAGACAACGGCGAAACAGTAACGACAAATAAAAGTGTCATTATCCATAAGGACAATATTAGAGTAAATGTACAGAATAGTCTTCACCTTACTTTTCTCTATCGCACTTTGCGACAATATAATAGATATGACTAATAGGAAATATGTTCTAGTGGAAACCGACCCTGTTTACATTTATCAAGATACAGCTTTCTTGTATCACATATCTAACCTTTCAAAAATACTAGGGCCATACGAAAGTATAATGAAATCATCATATAATCTAGAATACCAACCTGAAACTCAAATTTTAGTAAACAAAATTGAAACTCTGAAAAATCAACTAATTCCAAATATTTATAGACCCAAAAGATCACTAGACTTTTTTGGCTCCTTGTTAAAGTTCATTACTGGCACACCAGTCCACGATGACCTTGTAGAAATAAAAACTTCACTTAATAAGCTAATAGAAAATAATAACAAGCAAAGAACAATTAACTCACAGTTCGAAATAATACTCGAAACCCTTGACCCCAAAACAATAACCGAAAACATTGTTATATTAGAAGTTTATAATGAACTCCAATCAATTACAAACACTATAAATTTTGCGAAAACTAATAATTTTTATTCTGGCACATTAAATTTGAAAGATGTGTATGATTTAATAAAGCACGAAAAACTAGATCATCCCATAATTAATATATTAGAATATGCCGACATTCATATCTGTTACCTACAAGAAGCAATTATAACAATATACAAATATCCTATCCTCGCAACTAAATGTAGCCTATTTAATGTATATCCTTTAGCACATAAGCATGGTAAAATTGAAGTTTTATTTAGGCATGGTGGTAGAGCGACAGGGTTTGCGCGGGGAAATCACCATTCATCAAAATCGATATACGCATGAGTTATTACAACGTTGGAATATGAGCGAATGTAATCCAGCTTTAACGCCATTCGCCAGTGGTACGATTTTGGAAAAATGTGAACGAAATGACTGTGAATTAATTGATGTTAAAAGCTATCAGTCGTTGATTGGAGGCCTAAATTACTTGGCGGTTATATCACGGCCTGACATAGCACATACCGTATCGAAGTTGGCGCAATTTAACGAGCATTCTCAGAAAGAGCACTTAATTGCTGCTAAACATATTTTGCGATACCTCAAGTCAAACAAAAAGGGTATGTTGACTTACTTATCTACTAATGAAAGTTTGCTGTGTTTTACAGATGCAGACTGGGGATCTGAGAAGACAGATCGTAAGTCGTATAGCGGCTTTGTTGCATTTTTTGCAGATGCTCCTATCGCCTGGGAATCCAAGAAGCAAAATGTTGTTTCCCTGAGTTCCATGGAAGCAGAATATATAGCTATCTGTCAATGCGCTAAAGAGATTTCGTTTCACCGAAGTTTGCTTAAGGAAATGAGCTTTGATACCTATGTTAACGGTTCTACTAAAATTTTTTGCGACAATCAGGGTGCACAATTTTTAGTAAAAAATCATATTGCGCATAAACGCAGTAAACACATAGATATCAGATTTCCTTACATAAGTGAAAAATATATTAGCAACGAGATAGACATCGAATATAAACCGCCCTTGGAAAAAGTTGCAGATATATTTACAAAATGTCTAACTAAAGATAAACATAATAAATTTTGTAAAGGATTAAAGCTTAAATTTTGTGAGAAAGCTACTTAATTGACATATTGTAAAAATTTTATTCTGGCACATTAAATTTGAAAGATGTGTACGATTTAATAAAGCACGAAAAACTAGATCTTCCCATAATTAATATATTAGAATATGCCGACATTCACATCTGTTACCTACAAGAAGCAATTATAACAATCAAAGGATATATCCTATTATTTGTATATCCTTTAGCACATAAGCATGGTAAAATTAATTTAGGCCCTAAGATCGCAAAATGTAACAAATATCAAAGAATATCAAAATGTAGAAATTATATGAGTAACTTTATTTGTAAGTCCGAACCCTCTGATAATTGTACTATGAAAATATTAGAAGACAAATCAGCCCAATGCGAAACAATCCATGAAAATAATGCTCCACTCCGCATCCTAGAGACTGGATACATTTTTACAGACTACCAACACACTTGGAATAACATGCATATATCAGCCATAAATTAATACACCTCAATGAATCTACAACCATCGATAATATCACATATTAAAATCATCAACGACAACTCAGAGAAATCATACACAATCAACATAGCGAACAATTTGAAGTACTCCGCATTCTTTCCTCAAATTCAATCTACAAATTCAGCAATATCCAAAAACTCTCAAAATTTTTGATACCTATTGAAGAAAACCCATTACATTTTACGTTCTTTATCATAATAGGTTTCCTTACTTTAACAGTTATCACTTATGGTATGGTACATCTCTGCCGATACTATGAAAATAGAAGAACGCTTCACAGACAAAGACCAATTGACGAATTAAACGAAATCGAAATGAATCGCCGTCAACAGCAACTCGTAGCAGCACCATAGCCAGGACGCTCCGCTTTAAGAGGGAGGAGAGTTAGCGCCGTTAGTATAAACATACATACATACATACACACTACACACACATAATTATTGTTTGTAAACAAAAATATCTGTGAGCACTAAAATACTCTTTGTTTTAAAATATCTATAAGCAATAGCATATCACTTGGTTGTCTCATAAGTTACAATAGCCGTGTTTTTTAACACGCGTATATCCGTTTACGCTTAAACTTTATACGGACTGCTAAGCGACAAACTTTAAATACACCTCTGAAATTGCTGCGCATAAATTTTGTCCTACTAAATTTCAATACGCATTATACTCAGATGTAACTGAAATATGTGTCTTTGTTTCACCCTCTACACTAATTCTATGTATTCTATGTATGTCCACAATTCATCGCAACTGATTCAGCTATATGTTATACCCTATGACCATCAGAGCGTTGTGTCTCCGCTTTTCGGTACACCCTGTTGCTGTAGCTAGTTGTTTAACCACAGCCGCTAGATGGGTCTCCTAAGCATTATCTAAGCGAGGATAGGCGTTTTTTTCACACGCAAACGAAACGTATACGGGTGTAAAAAAAAAACACGGCTAATAGCCATAAGATAACACTACACTAAACACTTAAACAGTTTTAAGAACTTCATCTATACACCAAACAATAGTGAATCCAAATAGCTATCTACAGTCGTAGGTAAACATTAAACAATTAACAAGGGGATAATTCCCTGCGATAAGAACCGACGTATCTCAGTAGTATAAATATAACTAAGATTCATGTAAACAAGCAGTCTAAAGAATATCAATAAAGAGTACGCACTTCGGCGTAGTGAAAATTATATTTTTTTACTCATATCGTATAACCGATACTAACTCGCTCAAGGTTGTGGTCAAAGGCGAAATGAAGATTTTTTTTGATACTTACGCACCGGTAGCGAGACACTCTACAATTCGATTAATTTTGGCGCTAGTAGTTCAACATAAATTATTAGTTAATCATATTGACATCGTGGCAGCATACCTTAATGAAGATCTGTTGGAAGATGTTTTTATGCGGCAGCCGGAAATGTTCGTGGACAAAAAGTATCCACACAAAGTTTATAAGCTGAAAAAATCATTGTACGGGTTGAAGCAGGCTGGCAGAGATTATAATAGCAAAATAAATTCCATTCTAACAGGCATTGGTTTTACTCGTTGTCAAACCGATACCTGTGTATATATAATGAGAAGTAAATACGAAATAAACATTATTACACTTTATGTTGACATATTACTGGCGTGTTCATCTAACCCAGCGATGTGCGAAATAGTAAACAAATTAGCCGCACAGGTGGAAGCAGTTGATAGAGGTCCATTGAAGTTTTATTTAGGCATGGAGGTAGAGCGAGAGGGTTTGCGCGGGGAAATCACCATTCATCAAAATCAATATACGCATGAGTTATTACAACGTTGGAAATATGAGCGAATGTAATCCAGCTTTAACGCCATTCGCCAGTGGTACGATTTTGGAAAAATGTGAAGGAAATGAGTGTGAATTAATTGATGTTAAAAGCTATCAGTCGCTGATTGGAGGCCTAACTTACTTGGCGGTTATATCACGGCCTGACATAGCACATACCGTATCGAAGTTGGCGCAATTTAACGCGCATCCTCAGAAAGAGCACTTAATTGCTGCTAAACATATTTGCGATACCTCAAGTCAAACAAAAGGGTATGTTGACTTACTTATCTACTAATGAAAGTTTGCTGTGTTTTACAGATGCAGACTGGGGATATGAGAAGACAGATCGTAAGTCGTATAGCGGCTTTGTTGCATTTTTTGCAGATGCTCCTATCGCCTGGGAATCCAAGAAGCAAAATGTTGTTTCCCTGAGTTCCATGGAAGCAGAATATATAGCTATCTGTCAAGGCGGTAAAGAGATTTCGTTTCACCGAAGTTTGCTTAAGGAAATGAGCTTTGATACCTATGTTAAGGGTCCTATTAAAATTTTTTGCGACAATCAGGGTGCACAATTTTTAGTAAAAAATCCGCGCATAAACGCAGTAAACACATAGATATCAGATTTCATTGCATACGTGAAAAATATATTAGCAACGAGATAGACATCGAATATAAACCGCCCTCGGAAAATGTGGCAGATATATTTACACAATGTCTATCTAAAGATAAACATAATAAATTTTGTAAAGGATTAAAGCTTAAATTTTGTGAGAAAGCTACTTAATTGACATATTGTAAACATTTAAAATTTTTTGTAGGTATCTACATGTTCTTAACATATAGCATTTGGGTTGTGGCAGAGTTTGTAGAAACATGGTAACCTTCTGTTCCTACTTTATTTTACCATTATTCTCAACCCAAATTGCATTCTCTACTATATTCATTCTCCTTATGTATAAGTTCTATGTATATTGTAATATTGGTCTAGTTGAATAAATGTTGTTTAACCGAAAGGTCGTGTTCTACATTGCGTTCTTATTTGTATATGCTTACAATAAATTTTTCGGATTCCATTTTTATCCACAATGGAGACGTATACACGCCAAGAAGATGCAGTGACGGAGTATGAAAATGACTTCCACGATATGTCACCTTCACAACACAGTAAACACTCCTTAATATACCAAAGGGATGAGTTAAAAACTCTATGGGAAACTACGAAGATGACATACGAAAAGCTCGTAGGATCATCAGAGCTTGAGTCAAAGGACCTATCGGCTATTAAAAAAAAGCATTAAACATGCTATTTCAGCTTCCTAAAGTGTCAGGCGGCAATACCTGAGCTTTTGGAAGATTACGAAAAGGAAGAGAAGAAAGTAGAAGTCTCAGATAATATGGAATATCATGTGAGCCTGCCAGCGTGTGATACAGATGTTTTCAAAGGAGATTATATTTGGTGGCCGTCTTTTAGCGGCATGTTCACTGCAATATATATTAATAATAATAAACTCCATTAAGTACAAAAAATATACTATTTAAGGCAAAAAACCCAAGGGGAGGCCAAAGAAATAGTGGAACGGTGTTCCTTAACGACAGACGGTTTCGAAACAGCGTGGAAAAATTTATGTGACCGATACGAAAACAAACGTATATTGGTCAATGCCCAATTAAAAATTCTTTTTAGTTTAAAAGCAGTTGAGTGTGAATGCGGTAGCTCCATTAAGAAACTGCAGCGAGAACTAAATAATTCATCTCAGCGCTTAAATGTCAGAAGATTGACATATCAAACGGGGATGCAATTCAAATTATTTGTGCTCCACAAAACTTCCAGAAATCACACTGGATCTATGGGAACAAACCATAGATAATAGAACAGAGATTTCAAAATGGGTAGAAATAGATAAATTCTTATCCAGCAGATTCCAAATTTGGAAACCGCCATAGATATAAGAGGGGATAAAGTTTCAAAACCCTCTAAGCCCCAAGCGACGACTGGGATCGTATCAGGCTTGGGTGGCCAAACCTACGTGCAAGATGTGCAAAAGTTCTACGCATCGTATCGCAAAATGCGAAAAATTTCTGCGCTTAACGCGAGATGCTCAAGCGCGTCGCAATGCTGAAAAGGAAAACAGTTCGGTTAATAATTTGAAATCATGTTTCGCAAATACAAGTAAAGGAGTACTATTAGGGACAGCACAGGTGAATATTGATTTAAGTGGTGTTGACTATTCGGCGAGAGCCCTAATAGACTCGGGATATGAACGCTCATTCATAACCGAGAAACTCAAGCGCAGAATAAATCTGCCAACTAAACGTATGCATGCCCAAGATTCGGACATCAATAATACAATTTCTGCACAAGTGAAAGAAACGTGCAATATTCAACTGCGGTCACCAATAAGCCCATTAATCAAGATCAATTCCATCACGCTGGTTTTACCACAATTAACAGGGAGTCGTCCAACTTGCCATATAGATGCAATGACTAGGCAAGCATTTCCTGACTTAATACTGGCTGACAAAAGATCCTTTTGTCAATGAGCCAGTGAATTTAGTTCTGGGCGGAGACATATGCCCCCAAATTATGTTAGGACGTCTAAGGACAGATGTGCTAAAAATTTGTAATAGCACAGGAAACCGGGTTCGGATAGATTGTGACAGGCCGGACGGAGGCGGCTGATACCAACAAAACTCTAGTTTCATATTTCAACGAGGTCACTTTAGATAAACAACTGGCGGCCTTTTGGGAGATAGGGGAAATTCCAAAGAAGAGGAGCATCAATAACGACGACACTTACTGCGAGGAGCTATACAAATCCATAACAGTTCGGACCTACGATGGCAAATACGTAGTCTCCTTACCCTTTAGGAAAGAGGTTAACTTAGGTCCCTCATTGAGAAGTTCGTGTTCTCAATTCTATCTCAGCGAGACCCGACTTGCGAAAAACCCAGTTCTCCAAACCGAATACAATAGATTTGTATCCGAATATGAAACTTTAGGGCACATGAAACAAATAGACAATATTTCGCCAGACTCAAATGACTGTTACTTCCTACCTCACCATGCTGTTATAAAGAAGGGAAGTACAACGACAAAAGTCAGAGTCGTATTTAACGCATCATATGCTACCACAAACGGAAAAAGTTTACGTTGGCGGCTGATCAAATACGTATTTAACAGCGACATAGAAAAAATTTACCGCCAAATATGGGTTAATGAAAATCAAACAAAATGTCAGCGAATCGTACTTCGCAACTGCCCCAAGGATCCAATCAACCTTTATAAACTGAAAACAGTAACATTTGGAGTGAATTGCGCTCCCTACCTTGCGATTCGGACACTGCCCCAACTAGCTGATGACGTGGAGCCCTCACATCCAAGGGTTGCGGATATCCTCCGAAATGCATGTACGCTGATGACGAACTCGCAGGGACACAGCATCGAAACAGCGCTTAAGGCTAGGGATGAAATAACAGAAGCACTACTTTCGGCAGGTTTTCCATTACGGAAGTGGACGTCCAACTGTAAGAAAATTCTGCAGGGTATACCGAAGCAGCATTTATTAACAGAGGACTTTCTAGATTTTGAGCATACTAGTATGGTTAAAGCTCTAGGTATTAAGTGGAACGGGTATTCCGACCTTTTCTATTTAATTGCTAAACCTTTTGAAAACAGCGATGCCATCACAAAAAGGGCTATCCTTTCTGCGATTGCAAAGCTTTTCGGTCCTCTTGGCTGGCTGGCACCAGTGATAATTGTAGCCAAGATTATACTGCTAAATATTTGGTTGGAAAGCACGGGTTGGGACGAAGAAGTATCACAAACTACTTTAGATCGTTGGGCAGCATTTATGCAAGAATACGGAAAAATCAACGATATCCGCATACCCCGATGTGTCCATTTTACTCTAAAAGACAGCGACGAAATACATGGATTCAGCGATGCTTCGGAAAAATCATATGCCGCCACTGCTTTCCTGAGGGTTCAGACAAAGGATTGAGTATTCACCAATCTGTTAATTGCAAATCCAAGAGTAGCCTCGGTCAAAATTCTATCATTGCCACGACTGGAACTCTGCGGCGCAGTCCTACTTGCAGAAGTTATAGAATCGGCCATTGAAAATATGCAACTTTCTAATATTAAAGTCACCCTCTGGACATATTCGACTATCGTGCTGGCTTGCGTCCGAAAGCCACCATGTTCGTGGTCAACCTTCGTAGCACACCGAATAACAAAAATTGTGGATAAAGTGGGAAGTAAAGTATGGCGATACGTAGACTCAGCGTAAAATCCGGCAGATTTGGCGAGCAGAGGACTTCTCGCTCCGGATCTAATCCATTCTTTGTGGTGGCAGGGACCTTCTTGGTTACAAGAAGACAAGGAAAATTGGCCAGCTAAAGAAATGAATTACAATACGAATATTGAAGAAAAGAGGGTGAAAGTTCATGCAACATCGGTCAAAATAACTTTGATATTCTGGATAGGTTTTCCGATTTACCAAGGGCTTTGCGGGTTATATCTTATATTCTACGGTTTTTCCAGAAAACGCACCCAAAAACTAAAGCCTACTTTAAAAGGGAATCTCATTCGATAGCCCCTGACGAAATAGAAAAAAACAACACAAAAGATTGATAAAAATATGCCAAAGGCAACATTATCAAGAAGAGTACGCAAATTTGAAGTCAGGGAAACTAATAAGTGGTGAGAGTGAGATTTTACCCCTGGACCCATATATAGATGAAGAAGGCATCATTCGAACTGGGGGGCGGACTGGGGCATCCAAAGACATGTCCCACAACGAAAGTCATCCCATTATCCTTCCTTACAATTGCAGCATATCCAGACTTATAGTTCAATCCTCTCATTCCCACCTGCATGAAGGAAACCAGCTAATGCTACGTCATATCCGCACTCAGTACTTGATCCAACGCGTTAAAATCATGATAAAGTCTGTTATCCACAACTGTAAAGTCTGTACTGTTTACAGGAAGCGGACACAAACGCAACTTATGGGGTTCCTTCCGAAAGAGCGCACCATCTTTACTAGGGCCTTCAAGAACACTGGGGTAGATTTCGCGGACCATTCGATATAAAATCCTACCGAGGGGGGGATGTCGAATTTCAAAAGGATATGTCTGTCGGTTAGTCTGCTTTTCGACGAAAGCCATCCATCTAGAGGCGACAAACGACATTAGTACCGGGTCCTTCCAACCTGCCTTCGCCAGATTTGGATCCAGACGAGGCTGCCCGAAAAACATTTACTCCGACAATGGTACTAACTTTATCGGAGCTTCGCGATCTTTTCGATCCGAGTTAAAGGCATTTCTGCGTGAAGCAAGGGACGACACATTGAATAAATATAGCCATCACACTTTACAATGGCATTTTATACCGCCAAGCGCTCCTCTCATGAGAGGTTTGTGGGAAGCGGGAGTAAAAAGTTTTAAAACTCATTTTAAAAAGATCGCGTTCGATCATATATATACTTTTGAAGAGTTTACGAACCTCTTACGTCGAATTGAGGCCTTCCTCAACTCTAGGCCTCTCATCCCCTCATCCAACGACCCTTCCGACCTGGAGCCGCTTACTCCAGGCCACTTTCTCGTAGGTGGACATCTCTTAGCTCCACCTGAACTCGATATCCTGCCTCAATTGTAAACAGATGGCAAAAGATGAAAGCCTTTTATCAAAAGTTCTGCAAGAGATGGAAATCGGAATATCTCACCGAAATCCAAAAACGATATAATTGGAAACATCCACAGTCCAACTTAAAACCCGGGGACCTAGTAGTCATAAAGGAGGATAACCTACAACCAAACGAGTGGAGAATAGGGAGAATCGTCAACACACACCCAGGTTCCTATAACCGTGTACGTATTGTTGACGTCAATAAAATTAAGGGAAAATTACCAGACCAATCGCGAAACTGGTACTACTTCCGCCCAACGGCAAGGAAGATGAAATTTAATATCCCAAAATCCTCTGTCCTAAATAAATCCGCTCTCGTTCACCCCGAACGAGGCCAACACACCGATAACCCTGCTATCATTCCTCCGAACGAGGCCAACATACCCTACGCAGATTCACTATCTGTCACAGAATCTGCAATTAAATTAGCAATTACACCCCCAAAAAAATGTATTCATATCGTCACCAGAATATCCAGCGACTCAAATAATATTCAAATATCATGCCCGAATATGATAAAAACGTTCAAATCTACAGGTATTTTCGATTAAAGAATTATCATATCGTCGGGAGGAAATTGTACCTTAAATCTGGCTATTCTTGAATAATGATTTATAATTCATATTACGTAACGCTTCATTCCCAATTGATATCACTGTAAAAGTGAACTTTAACCATTTTGGAATAATATTTGACTGCTTTTCACAGTCATTTTCAGATCATATTCGCGAAAATATTTCAATCGCTCAGATTTATAAATGATCTTCGGACACGATTATCATGTATTTATTCTTCCCATCTCATACAAAATAAGATCTTCAATGGAAACTTTAAACTTTAAAAAGTATAATATTCATTATTCACTCAACAAAGATAATCAGAAAAGATTCAGAAAGCTGAATGAAAAATGATTAAAAATTGTTGTTCACCTAAAGTAACCACATTTGATTCAAATATGATTCCAAAATATGATTGAAAAACTATATTCAGTCTTTTGATCATCTAAAGTATTCATATTTGATTATCTCTTTTGTTAAATTGTACGATAACTAATTATTTAGTCAGAAAGAGTCACCAGATTGTATAGATAGGTAGAGAAATTCAGAATTGAATGACCTAAGTGCTGAGTGGGGTGTTTGGGCAAGAGCTCATATGAACTAAAATATATCGGTTCTTAACTAGTGACTGATTTAAAGTGGAATGATCCTAGCAAGCAAATAATATAATTGCAATCACTGCATATTTCTGATTACTGGATTTCTTCAAGTAAATTATTAACGCCCGTAACGTAGAAAAGGTTATTTTCTCTTTGACACTTTTTTCCATGAAAAATTTAATATTTTCAACTTTATCTTCTTAAATAAAAATCAGTTTAATATTTCTTATCTACATAGTAATTTACATACAATTATACAAATATGTTTATAATTTATCCTATTCATTATAGATCGCTAACCTATACCGGGTTTACAAGAATTCTCAAAGATCTGCGCTGAAAAAGTCTGCACAGATCTTATTACATCTAAATATATATATGTCGATTTAAAAATCGCTCATTTTTCTGTGAAAATCGTATTCCAGGGATCAAATTAAGAAACTTTGCCGAAGGAACCATCCCGATGGGTTGGTAAATTAAGATCAGTTAAATCAGTAGACACACCAAAAACATTTTGATTTGGAATGGTCACTTCACTTATTATTTTTTTTGAAATATTTTTTTATCTGAAATTAGCACTTCACACTTTGAGTTCTTCACAACGACTTAATGAATTCACAAAAACTGTTGCGTTATATATGGTCTACGAGACGAGGTAATAAGAATGAAATGGTAATTTCAATTCTACCTGCTGTGTCTTGTGGTGGCTTAAAAAAACAGCACAATCAATTTTACGGTCTGCAATTGTGTCACAGTGATACCTTCATTTTTAAAACGGTTGAATAAAAACCCACACAACTATGTTTACGACATGCAAATGCACCACAGTGATGCCTTGGTTTTAAAAGGGTTGTAAAAGCGCTAATTTCTAATAATTTTTTTAAATTTCTTTTCTATTAATAAGTTAAATTCATTTTTAGCACGCTTTTATTAGCTTGGCCTGTATCTAACGGAATCTTTGAGCTTAATGTGATGGTGTGGTGACATAAGGTCAACGGCCATAAGGTCAATTGGCCTTATCACCACTTTGAATGGCGATAAGTTTGATTGCAACTTTGCACGTCTATCAAGGCTCGATGACAATGCATTAATGTGATGGTGTGGTGACATAAGGTCAACGGCCATAAGGTCAGTTGGCCTGATTTTTTCATGTAAAGTGCAAAACCGGCGATTTTTTGAAATGTTTGTATGGTGAACCCCCAGGGGGGTCCCAGGGGGTGTGCCACTGGCATCGGTGGGTCGGGCCTCCAACGTTAGTGGGGGTCGGTCATACATTTGGACTCGATTGGAGCACTCTAAATGGGTCAAAGTGGGATTTTTCAAAATTTGCCCCTACCCAAAAGTTCGACCCAAATTGGGGGACATCAGAATTCGTTTTAGAGGTATGGTTCCTTCGGCAAAGTTTCTTATTTTGATCCCTAGAATATGATTTTCACAGAGCAATGGGCGATTTTTTTGCCTCCCCAAAAATCGACCCGGCCTAATGTACAAATAACTAAATTATTAGCTATTGCAAAAAATGTGTATGATTCGCAATTACAAATCAAATCCAAAGCTAACTATTTTACAAAATCACACAATTGCTTCTGCCGAACCGAATATAAGAAATATTGTACAGCCAATTAAATTAATAGCCGGAGCTGTACTGAAAACCATTGGCCACCTCTGTGTGATCTCCAGAATATGACCAGTAAGATAGACCCCCAAGAAACCAGGCAAAGCGCCGACCGTATTCAATAAACCGAAAGCAAATTTTCACTGAATATGTCCTATAGCATTTTCTTTCTATAGTGTTACGCTTTTTGTACGCCGCGCAACGGTTGTTGTTTTATTCTAAAAAACAGGCAACGAATTTAAGGGGTATTTCGTTCTTTTGTGAAAATTGTTGCCTGCTCGCAACGCAAAAGCGTTACACTTTTACCCTGTATAAAATGGCGGTGTGGCAGTGCAACTCTGTGAAACTCTCAATTCGCTCTTGAGTTCCACATATACTCTGTTATAATGAGTGCACAGATCACCTAACAGATTGCGCATTCACGAGTTCAAAATTGCTTCGTTCTGCGCATCTACGTCACAGTTGACTGTTTGAGCGAATGAAAGAAAGAGAGAAAAAAACAAGAGCTAATGGAAAATGACGTAAGAATTGCCTATAAAAAAGATGATCTAATGTTTACATGCGCAATGCGCAATCTTCTTGTGTGATTTGTGATATGAGTGAATATGGTGAGATGATATGTTCTTTGTATGCACTACAAATGTTGACAAATTTCTGTAGGAACAACACTATTAAGGAGTAACACTATTAAGGCTTTCCCATTTACTTAGGCAACAATTTATTTCAGGAAAGAAGACGCTATTAAATAGTCAGTTTATATATTAGAAGTGCTCTCTTTCACCTTAAAGCGATTAACTTAACTGAAAAACCTTAATCGCAACAAATTCAGTGCCTAACCTTTTACCGACATAAAAAGCTATTTGAATTTTTGATATATATGACCAGGCCTCTGAAAAGGGTGCTTATGCCTCAAAAAAGAAACAGCTTTTAAAGATAAACAATGCATTTCTTCAGTTTCTTAGTAGTTGACGCAAAAGAAAAAGGGAAAAATCTTAAGTGATTTCAGTAACCGTACATGTAAATGGTGCCTTAGGGCGGCGTTAGCTAGAACTTTACGCCAAACTTCAGCCCTGAATTTAGCGTCAAAGCACAATTCATGACCCTTTTAAGAACGAAATAAAATACGACTTTTGTCAAAGTTATTAAAACGTGGAAGTTGCCAAACTTTTCGTTATGTTTTGAATTTGAGGCATTCATTCTGATAACGTTAATGAAATTCGTACGCCTTAACTTTGTCGTCAAAATTGAAGTCGTACGCAATGCTAAATTCTTACTGACGCCGACTTTTAGAACTAGTTTATTTAGAATTTTATTTTTGAAATTTTGGTCGGTAGGTGCCGCCGAAGTAGTTCTAAAATTTATTTTAGGTTTGTGGTGAGCTCTATTTTCATAACAAGTGGCCTGCCACCATAAAATACTGGTTTGAAACTTAGCTGAAGACCTTTTAAAATAGTTCGTTTTAACTATTCAACAGCATTATCAACGAGTCCTGTTGATAATGGTGTAGTTCGTGAAATTTGGTTTTCTTTTGAATTTTAACTCTTCATTCTATATAATGATTAATTGTATTGAAATGTTGTTGTGCGTAATGTGTTTAGTGTACAAAACTTGTAACGTCGATAATGCCGTGCAGTTTCTGTCAGGAATGCAGTGTAGACTGGAATCCCTTTTCCCTGTCTTATAAGGTCACGTTCTCTCGCTAAACTGGCGGCCTCTGCCGGGAAGTGTGGCCGAATTTCGGGAATTCTACCGGCGGGAATGAAACGATGAATGACCTTGCGGAAAGCACGTTCTCCTTGGCGGGCATCAGTTGGGATAGGGAGGGCAGCAAAGCGGTTGTCTGTAAAGAATTTGTATTCGTCCCACTTTCCTTTTTTAAAGTTAATGAAAGTGCGTTTTTCTGCGATGATGAAGTCGGCGAATATAGCGAAATAAGTATAGGCAGGTGGTCGCATGCCAATGTTACAATCGGCTGCCAGTTGACGCAATTTACGAGTTCTGCGCTCACGATTGAAATATCCGGCGAACTGTGACAGCTTCCTACCATACGTGTGGGGGCGTCTCCGTTTATTGTGCTGAACGTCGTTTCTTCTATTTTATCAGCTAACATCTCACCCCTACTGTTCACCCGCAAGTATGAATTCTTTAGATCGTGATGGGCATTGCTAAGGCGCAGACTACGGGACGTCCTAGGCGTGAACAGCAAGGAGCCACAAAATATTTATAAAAGTTACGTGGACGTCTGGTTTTGGGGTCTAGCCCAGAACAACCTGTCCGATACAACCATCCCTTACACGAGACACGCTGACAAGAGTATGACCGTCCCAAAAATATTCTTTTCCGGTAGATGCAGCAAAACCATTTTTCAGGACCGGGGTCAGGAGACGGACCCGGATTGGGTTCGATACCTTCCCGGAGCAAGAGAATATGGAGCAGTCCCGCTGCAAGGAGCTGCTGGGAGGATGACAATTTGTGGGAGGGGCGCAACAAATTAAATTGGGTTACACTGTACACGGTACATAGAACCGACGGCCTTGGGAAGCACAACATCTAAGGGACGCACTGCGCATGGTCGGACCGGAAACTTAATGCGTAACGAGGCAAACCGAAACAAAACCACCCATACCAATGTAATGCGAGCAAAGTCGACAACAGACGAGCGCTATTACACGCCGCACCAACAGGCTTCAGAACGGGACGTTTATACCAGACAATGACCCCATCGCCCATCATGCGACCATTTGTGCCCATCGCACCGACTGCCGTCGCACGTATCGAATCGCGGGGCCACCTGCATTTGGTTCGAGCTATAGTCGATCCCTGCGCCACAAACACAATCGTCGTTGCAGAGCTGGTGCGCTACCTACAGTTAGAGCGTCAAGGATCAGGGCAATGCACAATAATCCTCCGCGGGAAATTCGGGTCATCTACACACTTGACCACTCAAGCCACAATTGTTGCAAGCCACTATCGGTTGAGGCAGTCATCAAATGTGGATCCAAAGATTGCCGTTCTATTCCAGTTCATACGGCTGGCTGAACCACATTTCTACCGCTCATCGTTAATTCGGCTTACACTAGGCGCTGATATATACGCTGAAATGATGGTGAGCGGAACGCCAGCAACAATAGTTGGCGGGCTCCTGGCCCAACCGACCGTATTCGGACTGGTAGTCTCAGGAGCCTACCAAAAATAGAAGTTTTCATACAAGTACGTAAATATTGCACGGAATCAAAAACCACGTATGTTTAATTAATAAATTATTTCTTTTCACAGGAGAACGAGACACGAGGTCCATCCTACGACGTGCAGGGCTCGCAGTCTTCATCTGCATATCGACGTATAGCATTGCCTGGACGTGCGATGGCTTGTGTGCTCTCTAGATCATCTGATTTAAATTGAGTTTTATTGCTTACGGCCAGGGGGCCGGTATGTTTAGGCCACATTCCTAAATATATATGCCCTCCCTCGTATCAATTTACTTAATTAACCAACACATTCGAAAATGTGTGTTCACAAATACGCACACGCGTTCACATGTATAAGCTGCAATTGTTTATGCACATATACTTTAAACTTTTTTTACTTTACTGCTATGGACCGACTGTATAGCAACTTTCGGCGGGGAAACTCAACGAAAGTTGCTGTATAGTGGGCTCATAGCTTTTATCTTTTTGATCAAGCCGTCTAAGTTAAAGCATCCTGCCAACATACGTCCACGTGTGGTAAGCAAAATTCCAAAATTATTTCTTTAAATATTCCGAAATATCCAAATTAATTTCCACAACATTTGTTATAACTTTACTTAACACTTGTTGTTTGCAATACATTTAAATAAAACTATTTGTTATCCTAATATTAGTCCGAAATTTTCGTGTTCTTCTTTTTTCGAATTTTTCTTTACATATTTAAACGATTACGTGGGTGCGCATTGGCCACCAAGTGAGTTGTGCACCGACAACTTCTGACTACACGTTGGACATTATGGTTTATACAAATTAAAAGCGCCACATCTATAGCAGAAAATACGATATTTCGCTAGAAAACTTTCCCTGGTATGACCAATCTCATCACAGTTCCAACACTTAATTTTTGCTTGTTTACTGTGAATGGCTGCTGGCTCGACTTCAGCCGTTTCCTTCTCGGGAGAAACTAAACCTGCTTCGTCAATAGCATATACTTGGCGTCGATTTCCAGTGACCTTTGGTTTCATTAGGCGGTCCGTCGGACCACCAAGTCGTTGCGTCAAATTTTCACCCATTTTTACCAAACGGTGCATATTACCAATTGAGTGTACCGGCTGATACAGCAGTTTTTGTTGGGTTGCAGGGAGTAGATTATTCTTTAAAATTTCGAGAAGATCTTCTTCCTCGATTTTCACAGACTATTTGTCAATTAGGGAAGCAATGGCATCGTAATACGCTAAGAACGATTCACCGGGCATTTTTTTTCCAAGACCTAACCATTTCCCTACTCATAAAATCGTTAATCTATATAATGTTGTCGAAGGTACGCACAAATATTAGACCAAACGACATGATCTACTTGCTTGTGGTATCTCCAATACCGTTCTAGAGCCTTTCCTACAAAGTCGCTATCCAAGGTCTGATCCATTAGGGATTTTACTCGATATATAAATTCTTCTACTCCTAGGCCACCAGCAGATCCATCGAACTGAGGATTCCGCTTTGTTTAGTATCGGCAACCTTTCGCGGCAATAACGTTGGTGAGGATACCGCGCGAATCGACGATAGTGATCCTTGGGCATTGCTTGGAGTAGAGCTTGGCCGGAAATTAAAGCCATTGCTCACATTAAAATCTTGATCTCTGGCGTAGTCAACCTCGTTAACTCTAGGGGTGTTTCCAGAAAGATTAGATCTACCTCTTCTAGTCGCTTGCGGGCGAACAACGGATTTTGATGCGGTTTTTTTTTAGATAGATAGAGTGATTGTAGAGGAAGGTTTATATTGTAACGAATTTTGGAAAATTCCGCTTATTTGCAACCTTCTACTAACGTTCGAATCACTAAACTCTTGAATAATTAACTTCACTATTCAATAATACAAAATAGCCTTTATTAAATTACTTCACAATAACACTTCTACTTCTCAGCAGATAGCGTGCTTAAATCAAACTGATCCTCATGCCTCAGCTGGTGTTGCGTTTATACTCTTCGATTTCCTCGCATATTTCTAGGCCTTTCTAGAATTTACTATTTGTTTACCAGCTATAAAATTACCAGATATAATTACAGATGCACGTAATAGGTTCTCATATGCGCGTGTGTCTGTGAGTGATACTTCCACAGATGATTGCCTACTTTTGGGAGTATCTCAGATATATGCATGTGTTTGTGCATATTTCTCCGCTGCTTGTATGGACATATGTATAGACATAATGAACGGTTTGTTGATGTGCATACAAGTCACTGCGAATGTTCGTCACACTGCCCTCCACCTAAGTCTGATCGTCCCGATCAGACAAATCTCTCGATCTTAACACTGCCAGCCTTTCCAAATGAACCACTTTCATTTTGGTTCGTGGTTTGCCAATGGTTTGTATGCGGTACACTACATCGTTGATCCGTTTTACAACTTTGTATGGGCCTTCCCAATTACACTGCAGTTTGGGGGAACAAACCTTTTTTTCGTTGTGGGTTGTATAACAGCAACAAATCTCCTTCCTGAAAACCTTCCCAATTAATTGCTTTATCGTATCTGACTTTCATCTTGTCACTCATAATATTTGCTCGTTGCCTTACAAGATCGTGTATCTCTCTCAGCTCTTCTTTCAAGACACCAGTGGATTTCTTGAAATTTCTCTCCGCATCGGCATCTATCCCAAACTTCAAATCAGCTGGCAGTCTAAGGTCATTGCCAAAAATTACTTTTGCAGGGATTTGACCCCTTTGATAATAGGAAATGGACCTGCGGCATCCATAGCGATCCTTTCGCTCTGCTGCAAACCTCACAGTTCGCAATCCACTCAGTGACCGACTGACGGCAACCAACCCAATAAAATCTCTGTTTAATCTCCTCGAGCGTCTTCGTAATTCCAAGATGACCTCCGCTTGGACCATTA
The DNA here is from genome assembly GCF_040869045.1 of Eurosta solidaginis. NCBI lineage: Eukaryota > Metazoa > Arthropoda > Insecta > Diptera > Tephritidae > Eurosta > Eurosta solidaginis. The sequence continues at coordinate 71,325,565 of NC_090324.1, read as the reverse complement.
TGCAGCTCGCTGAGCAAGTCAGGAATCCTCTTTCTGGAAACAACTATCACCTTCTTCTTGCATTGACCATCCTTACTGTCCCATACTCGATGCAAGCAACCGGATATCAATTCTAGACTGTTCCACTGTGCCCAATATGACTTCGCAGTGGGACTCCCTGCTGACATCTCCTCTCTATTTGGTCTTTCGTTTCGTTCGAGCCCTTGCATAACATGTGACAGATCAGTATCTTCTAGCTGACACTTCCTTAGTTGTTCCTTGTCCCATTCATCCGTACATGTTATAGTCATTAGCCGGACATCTATAATGTCTTCTTTAGCCTCGGCCTTTGAACAGTGCTTGCATTCCAAACAACATGGTCTTCTTGACATTGCATCAGCATTTCTATGGGTACTACCTTTTCGATGCTCAATGGAAAAGTCATAACTTTGTAGTCGCCGATCCACCGTGCCAATTTTCCGGATTACGGAACTGCAGAATCCATTTCAACGCTGCGGGATCTGTCCTGACGCGTAATCACTGGCCGTAGAGGTATTTGTGAAAATCTTTAATGCTCTCTACCAATGCCAACAGCTCTCTCCGTGTAACGCAGTAGTTCCTCTCTGGTTTTCCAATTGAATGGCTGTAATATGCAACTACCTTCTCCTGTCCATCGACCAGTTGTGATAAAACACCTCCTATAGTATATCCGCTCGCATCTGTATCTAGAATAAATGTTGCTCCTGGAATCGGATATGCCGACATTGGGGCAGTGCACAAACGCTCCTTCAATGTTTGGAAAGCCACTTTTTGCTCCTTCTTCCATTCAAAAGCTTAATTTTTCCTTGTAAGCTCATGGAGACTATGGGATACGCTGGAAAAGATTGGTACAAATCGGCGGTAATATGTGCACAGCACAAGGAAACTTTTCAATTCATGCAGGGTCTGTGGTCTTAGCCAATCCTTTACAGCCCCAATCTTTTCGTTCGCAGTGCATATGCCCTCTGTCGTTACCTTGTGACCCAAATAACTAACTTGCTTCTTGAACAGAGAACACTTTTTGGGACTAAGTTTCAGACCAGCACCAGCTATTCTTTGGAAAACCTTCTCCAAGTTCTTCAGATGTTCTTCGAAGTTCTTTCCCAATACGATGATGTCGTCTAGGTACACTAAGCATGTTTTCTAATATAGCCCTTTCAGTACCTGATCCATGAGACTTTCAAACGTAGCTGGTGCATTACATAGTCCAAATGGCATCACTGTAAATTGCCAAATACCATCACCGACACTGAAGGCTGTTTTCTCTTTGTCTTCCTCCTTCACTTCCACTTGCCAGTAGCCGCTTTTCAAGTCCAGTGTGGAAAACCATTTCGTACCAGATAACGAGTCAGAGTATAGTCAACCTTGGCAATGGGTAGCTATCCTTTTTCGTGATGTCATTGAGCTTGCGGTAGTCCACGCAAAACCTCATTTTTCCATCCTTCTTCTTCACAAGTACCACCGGTGGGCTCCATGGACTAGCTGATGGTTCGATTACGCCGCTGTCGCTCATTTCTTGTATGTTTTGACTCACGACTTCCCGCTTCGCCATTGGAACACTACGAGGAGCTTGACGGATCGGTCTCGCATCTCCAGTGTCATTTTGATGCTTCACAACTTTGGTGCGACCTGGTTTGAAACCATCCTGGTCAAATATGTCTGCGTACTTTAGGAGCAGTTATTTTGCCTTACTCTGATAGGCTTCCTCTAGCCCTTCCGTCCATGCCGTGATGTCATTTGAAAGATCAGTATTACTAGATGAAACGTGTTCCTGGAGCTGTTCACAGTTAATAACTACTTCAGCCTCTTGGCATCTTCCCGAAATAGCTCCTTTGGTCAGTTTGAGTGGTGACTTAAACTCATTGAGTACTCTTACCGGAATACGTCCATCTTGTTTTGTCATAGCCAGGGTTTTTCCTACAAGTATGTTCGGTGCTGATTTGTTTGCTGCTTCGACAACCCACAATTTGTTTGTCCCACAATACGATGATGTCGTCTAGGTACACTAAGCATGTTTTCCAATATAACCCTTTCAGTACCTGATCCATGAGACTTTCAAAAGTAGCTGGTGTATTACATAGTCCAAATGGCATCACTGTAAATTGCCAAAGACCATCACCGACACTGAAGGCTGTTTTCTCTTTGTCTTCCTCCTTCACTTCCACTTGCCAGTAGCCGCTTTTCAAGTCCAGTGTGGAAAACCATTTCGTACCAGATAACGAGTCAGAGTATAGTCAACCTTGGCAATGGGTAGCTATCCTTTTTCGTGACGTCATTGAGCTTGCGGTAGTCCACGCAAAACCTCATTTTTCCATCCTTCTTCTTCACAAGTACCACCGGTGGGCTCCATGGACTAGCTGATGGTTCGATTACGCCGCTGTCGCTCATCTCCATCAACCTTTGCACAGATGACTGCTTCTGATTTTGGTGGTATTTGCTGACTCTCTTCCACCAGCACTCGTTTACTGCTGTAGTCTCTCTCGTAGCCGAAATTAAGTGGCACATCCATGTTCTTATATCGCATCGTCTTGCTTTGCATGTCGATCTTGATGCCTTGGTTGATTAAGAAGTCCACTCCAATTATGATTTCACCAGCAATCTCTGCCACTATAAAATGGTCTTATCTTCTTGTTGACTAAATCCGCTCGAATGATGGAATGAGATGCACCCGTATCTACAGTCAGTAAACGTTCCTTTCCATCCACATGTCCTCCGACAGTAAGATTATTTGACCTTCCCGCAATTTGCGAGATAGAGATTATGGGGCATTCAATTGAGGGAGCCAGCTGTCACTCCTTGCGGCTCACTCGATTTAGTTTAATGCTTGAGTGGACTTGGAGCTTTGCTCATCTCCTTCAGCTGTACGTTTAAGTCCACCCATAGTATTGGAACTCTTAGGACCGGTGTTGCAATGACGTGCAATGTGCCCTGGCCTTCCACACCTAAAGCATTTGACGCCACCATCGTTTTTCTGCTGCGTTCTTCTTAATGCTTCCAAAATTGTGTCTACCCAGTCTGGCCTTTCCACTTCCACGCGATGAGCTTTGTATGCAGGCTTACTTAAAAGTGATGCTGTTTCCTGGGTCAGTGCATGGCATACCGTTTCAGCAAATGTTAGTTTTGAATTCGCATATGTAGCTCGATTCCTTTCCACATCCCATATGGCATTTATAAAACTCTGAATCTTTACCCTTTCAGTGTATTCCACAGGTTCGTCCGCATTTGCGAGATGAGCCAATCTTTCAACATTCGACGCAAACTCCTGCAAAGTCTCATTGGCTTTTTGGTAACGGTTTTGCAACTCTATTTGGTAGATTTGTTCCCTGTGTTCGTTTCCGTAACGTCGTTCTACGGCAGCCGTCAATGCTTCATAGTTGTTCCGCTCTCCTTCGGGAATCGTCTGTAGGATTTCGGCTGCTGGGCCTTTCAATGCTACGAATAGAGCTGCAACTTTACCTTCAGCATACCAGTTGTTCACTGTTGCGGTCTTCTCAAACTGAAGATTAAACACCTGGAAAGGAACAGAACCGTCAAAGGATGGTGTTTTTACCTTTGGATTACTCGCTGAAACTGCTGGGCGATTTAGTTGCAACTCCTGTATGCGACCTCTCAATGTTTCAGTTTCAAGAACGGATGAACCAATTTGGCTGAAAATATGTGTAGGTAGCTTAGAACCAGGAGACGGACACAGGATACTTTTTATCCCGTACTGGGTCTTGAAATCACTACATGGACCTAGGTAATCCTGGAATGTGTTTGTACAATATAGGTAGCAAATGGAAGCTGTTTATGAGTACTTTGATACGGGGTATTTTTCGTATAGGCCAAAACGTGATATAGGCCAAAACGTGAACCCTGAGATCCCTAGAGTGTGTGTGTTATATAGATATCAAATGAAAGCTTTTGCTGAGAGCTTTAAAGTAATTTTCATTGTGATATTCGATTTAGTCGCATCAACCTGGCAAAAATGATAAATATGTATGCGAACCCTAAATAACTACACGAATTAATAATACCCACATACCTATTTACATACGTCTCATTCGATTTGCCTGAAATTTGGTATATAAATTTGCCTATATCAGGTTAGGTTGAACTGGGCGGTCCATGATGACCTCACATAGACTGAATGCGTCCGTAGTGTTACCAGAAGTTTGTTTTAATGACCAAACTGAAGAACCCTATCAAAAACCAGGACCTATGTTATAAAATAACGCCGTCCTCTTGGCAAATACTAGAAGCTTTCTAGGACTTAAGCCACTTGCTGCTTCTAGATCTGACAGCTGTATCAGTCCTAATAGCTGGAGTCTTAGCCTGGCAAGCGCAGGGCACGAGCACAGAACGTGCTCGATCGTTTCCTCCTCCAGCCCGCACTTCCTACATCTGCTATCACTGACCAACCCTAATTAAAAGCATGTGACGCCAGAAGGCAGTGTCCAGTCAGAATACCCGTCATGAGTCTACAGTCCTTCCTTTTTAATGATAGAAACAACTTTGTTAGTCTAAGGTGGAAAGACCTACACATAACCTTCGACACTTTGCAGCCCCGCGCTTGAACCCACGCCTTTCCTGCTTGGTCGATCATGTGCACCTCTCGCCTTCGCTTAATTTTGACTTCTGAATTTTGACTTCTGAAATTTGGCTTCTGAAATTTCACTTCTGAAATTTGACTTCTTAATTTTGACTTCTGAAACTTCACTTCTGAATAATAATTTCTGAAATTTGACTTCTGAGTTTAGACTTCAGAATTTTGTCTTTCTGTAAAGAGGGCACCGCGATAAGTAGATACGTTTTGGACCATTCGATCTGTACCACCCATGAAGCTATTGTAACGACTAATTGCCAAAGGCCGTGGAACATCTATTTTTTTATGGACCTCACGGGAGTCTCTTGGGACTGTCGATATAGGATAAATGCCATATACTGTAGACGCAATTGTTACAATAGAATTGTCATTCCATTTAGTGAAGTAAATATTCGCCTTCTCCAATTTCACACCGTCTGTCCACCCACGTTCAACTTTCATCTTGATAAGTTCCTTTTTGGATGGAAGAATACAAGGTTTCGGAATATAGTTCTCATTATACTGAAATATGTCCGCAAAATGAAGGTTGGTGTACGATTATCCATACTTATGTTGCTGTTACATATATGTAACGTTGGTCAGTAATGGGTTAAGACGCAGTTCTTCAAGTGTTTTGTTCGTCCAAGTAAGTATTAAATTCCACATATCTGTATTAAAATTTTTTAGAAAAGCATCTACTGGGCTTAGGTTGTCCCTCATCGGCTGACAGTCCACACGTAAGAGATTGTGTGCAGCAACTCGAACATTTCGTGTCGGAGGGACCACTGACCATTTAAAGCTATTGTTATCATATAAATAATTATTATTTGCGTCTTCCTCCTCTTCATCTTCACCACCATCTTCGCTATCACTATTGGAATACTCTGCGGTAGTATCGTGGTCAGTTGGAATGAAGTCAGCATCATCATTGTCCGAAAATATTTCAGATATACAATCTCGAGAAGTTCCTGCACAGTCAAACTTTTCTTCGTCGAAATCGTTTCCATTTTCATCCTCTTCGAGCTATTTTGATTTTATTGTTACAGCATTCCTACTTATAGCGTTCACACTTTCACATTTTCTAAGTTTGGCAGACATATTGAAACAATACTATTAGAAAACACAAACAACTTTAATAAAATTTTGTCACGTAAAACACTACCATGAGACCACGGGACTCGCACTTACCTATATTTCAGATTTCCAACACTAACGTGCTAAAGTCTTTTCTCTCGTGCGTTCTTCACTCGATTACGCGAAGGTATACGAACGCGTAGCGAGTACGAAAGCAAAATCAATTATTTATTTAGTTTGATTTCAAAGCTTGAACGGTGAGCACGTGTCACACGCATTCTTTTGTACTCTGTTTTAAGCGCGCGTGCAACACTTCCTTACTGTTGGACCATCGAAATCAAACTAAAAGAGCTGTCGTTGATTTTGACGAAGTAGCCGTGTGCTCTCGCTTATCGTATACATATATGGTCGCTTAGCAGGTGCTAAGCTCACGCCCACCCCGGGTTATGAGGCATTGAAATTTTTAGTGAGTCCCAGGGACTCAGGGTATGTGAATAAGGGTTAAAATATACTACCGGGGCTCACCAAGGGGGGGGCGAGGGGGATAAAAAGTTGTAGAAAATGGGTCACGTAGTTTGGGTACGTTCCCTAACATTAACATGCTTAACAAAACAACACAAACACATAGATACATAGCATTCGTGCCTTGACCGCTCACACTGATTAATTCACACGCTCATACATTCATCCACTTAAACGCTTACACAAACTAACACCTACACAGATACAGATATTTAGTTCGTGTCTTGGCTGTGCTACGTCATCAGCAACATCGTATCTACTCCAGACACAATGTTGCCATTTTGCTGTAGCAACCGACGTTGCAACATTGCGGTCAACACACGAATCTGGACACATCACACGTAATCACAGATACATCCTGCCATTCACTCGAACCAGTGCTTATGATGAAATGCTGTCGTTACACAGCAGATCCATCGAACTGAGTATTCAACTTTTGCATAGTGCCGGCAACCTTTCGCGGCAATACCGTTGGTGAGTACACCTCGCAAATCGACGATAATAGTGATCCTTGGACATTGCTTGGACTAGAGCTTGGTCGGAAATTAAAGCTATTGCTCACATTCAAAGAGGACATCATTCAGGTTATGTTTTGTTCTAGAATTTCGTGATATCTGGTATAGTCAACTTCGTTAACTCTAGTGGTGTTTCCAGAAATATTAGATCTACCTCTTCTCCTGCCATTCGCTTGCGGGCGAACAACGGATTTTGATGCGGTTTTTTTAATAGATAGAAGGATTGAAGAGGAAGGTTTATATGTATAATAACATCCATTGGAGAATATACTTGGAGAAATACTTTTATTTTTGAAGTTTCTAATATGATGTATATATAAAAAAGAAAGTTGTGTTAGTTACACTATTTATAACTCAAGAACGGATGAACCGATTTGGCTGAAAATAGGTGTGTAGGTAGCTTAGATCCAGGAGACGGACATAGGATACTTTTTATCCCGTTCTGGCTAAGGTCTTGAGATCAAAACATGGACCTAGGTAATCCTGGGATGTGTTTGTACAATATGGGTAGCAAATTGAAGCTGTTTATGAGTATGATACGGGGTATTTTTCGTATAGGCCAAAACGTGATATAGGCCAAAAGGTGGACCCGGATACCCCTAAAATGTGTGTGTAATATGGATATCAAATGAAAGCTGTTGCTGAGAGCTTTAAATTAATTTTCATTGTGATATTCGATTTAGTCGCATCAACCTGGCAAAAATTATAAATATGTATGCGAAGCCTAAATAAATACATGAATTAATAATACCCACTTACCTATTTACATACGTACGATTTGCCTGAAATTTGGTATATAAATTTGCCTATATCAGGTTAGGTCCATGAGGACCTCACATAGACTGAATGAGGCCGTAGTGTTACCAGAAGTTCGTTTTAACGACCAAACTGAAAGACGCTATCAAAAACCAGGACCTATGTTATAAGATAACTCCGTCCTCTTGGCAAATACTAGAAGCTTTCTAGGACTTAAGCCACTTGCTGCTTCTAGATCTGACAGCTGTATCGCTCCTAGTAGCTGGAGTCTTAGCCTGGCAAGCGCAGGGCACGAACACAGAACGTGCTCCATCGTTTCATCCTCCAGCCCGCACTTCCTACATCTGCTATCACTGACCAACCCTAATTTAAAGGCATGTGACGCCAGAAGGCAGTGTCCAGTCAGAATACCCGTCATGAGTCTACAGTCCTTCTTTTTAATGATAGAAACAACTTTGTTAGTCTAAGGTGGAAAGACCTACACATAACCTTCGACAATTTGCAGCCCCGCGCTTGAACCCACGCCTTTCCTGCTTGGTCGATCATGTGCACCTCTCGCCTTCGCTTAATCTCGCCGCTTTTTCATTCCCATCTATTCGCATATGCCATGGGTACCAATATAGATTTATGCTTCTCCCTGTCCCAATTCTCTCCATGGACTGCTTACACTCTAACACGCATTTAGATGCTGTGCTATGCGAGATTATTGCCTTAATTGCTGCTTGACTGTCAATATAAAAGTTTACACGCTTGGAAAACGGTATAGTAATCCGGCAGCCTGTAGGATCTGTTTATTTCCGGATCAGCACAGTATAACGCAAACCCTACTCCTTCCACTACACATGTATCGCGTCGTCCGCCATTTGAGCATACTTGCGCCAACCGTCCACCTCTCTTGTAGCCTTAATATCGCCCTCGAAGCGCAGATAGGGTATCAGGTAATCTATTCGTCTTGTGATTGAAGACGCTATACTACTATATCCGTATGGTCAGCGCTCAAACTGCTCCGAGGCACCGAGCCTGGTTGCAGTTGTTAACGCTATGTTCTTTGCTTACTGTCTAGGATGATTCCTAGATATTTTGTGCAAGGTTTCTCCTCTAGGGTCACTTAGGCCTGATCCAATTTGGGACCTTGTACCTCTTTGTAAACAAGACCATATCCGTCTTCTCCGCGTTGACTCTCAACCCGACATTTGATGCCCAGGTATGAATATCGAGAAGCGCCCGATCCATCAGTGAGCTAATCGTTGGAAGGCAATTTCCATTTATGACAATTGCAACGTCATCCGCGTAAGCCGTAAGTTTTACTGGTCCCTCATCGAATCGCCTGAGCAGTTGGTTGATGACCAGCGTCCACAGCAGAGGTGATAGTACCGCTCCCTGCGGCGTGCCCTTGTCCACTGATTTCGTGTCCTCGTACAATCCCCATTGTGATGTAATCTTCGTGCCATTTAACGTGCAGCCGATCCATCTCGTTAAGGCTGGATGTACTTTAATGTAATTAATACCATCCATAATCGCCCATTTATAAACGTTATTGAAAGCCACGGCAATGTCTAAGAAGACTCCTAGAGCATATTCCTTATATTCCAGAGCTTTCTCTATGCTTATTACCACCATATGCAATGCGGTGTCTACCGACTTGCCTTTGGTGTACGCATGTTGTGTTGTGGAGAGCAGCTTTTCATCCACGTTAGACTTTATGTACACATCTATCAGCCTCTCAAAGGTTTTGAGCAGAAATGATGTTAAGCTAATGGGTCTATAGCCTTTGGGATACACGTAACCGATCTTTCCCGCCTTTGGGAGAAAGGCTACACGAGCAGTTCTCCAAGAGTGCGGTACAAGATTCAGTCTTATGCACCCATCGAATATTGTTTTAAGCCATTCCACGACCGCTCTACTTGAAGCTTGTAGCATGGCTGGGAATATGCCATATGGGCACGCGATTTAAACTTAGAAAATATCTTCACTGCCCATTCGATCTTGGTATCGGTCATGAAGCTCGGCACTACCCGCTCCGTGATCGAAGTTTGAGTGATGTCTGCTGGCTCTTCTAAACTATCTCTCGATGATAAATGTGTATCGAGAAGCACCTCAAGGGATTCCTCAATATTACGTGACCATTCCTGTTCTCTTTTTTTTATTAGTCCCTGGACTATGTTTCCCTTTGCTAGGACTTTTTTCAACCGTGCTGTTTCGCGGGAGCACTCTATGTCTGTACAGAAACTTTTCCATGAGATTCTCTTCGCCCTGGAAATTTCACGCTTGTAGATCCTCAGTAGATCCCTGTACTCGTCCCGACACGCTTCGCTTTCCGCGGTCTTTGCTAGCTTATACATTTCTTTCACCTGTCTTCTTAGAAGACTCAGCTCACTGCTCCACCATGGCGGCTTTGCCTTTCCTCTGAATCTTCTTAGAAAGCAAGCTTTGTTATACGTAGTCATAAGCGTCCTTGTTAGGAATTCATTAGACTCCTCCAGTTTCTCCACATTGGCAACCTCTTTGGGTTGTCCCAGTTTTGTTTCTACCTATTTCTGGAATTTAGTCCAGTTCGTTGACCTAGGGTTTCTAAAAGTTCCTCTCTTCTCTACCCTCTTTAGGGGGATGCTTAAGCTGATATACACAGGGTCGGGGAAGGATGTTCTATCAAGAACCATCCAATCATACCTTGATATATCACGTTCGGAGCTCAAAGTAATATTCAAAACATTGCTGGATGCTGGACCAATGTATGTAGGGACATTTCCCCTGTTGGCTATCTGCAAATTGGTTCGCAGGATGTAACAAAATAGAGATTCGCCTCTCTCGTTCGTATCTGCTCCTCCCCACGAATTTTGGTGCGCATTTGCATCCTCGCCTATGACCAACCGTCCTTTGCGCCCTCCGTCCTGTACTAGCCTCTTGCACTCCATCAGTGGAACCTCCGCAGCATGGGCCATGTAGCAGGATGCCAGGATAAATGCCTGCTTATTCCTTTGCTCAACGGCCACCAATATGAAGTCCTCAGTAGTGTAATTAGGCAGCATAAATGAATGCAGCTGTTTCTGTTAGAAATATTATTGATTCAACTCAACTATAATAATACTTTGATCTTGTCGAAACGATCATAGATCTTCATTAAGGTATTGAAAATTTCTACTTCAGAAATTTTCTATTTTACATCATTCAAATAAAAGTTTCATATTGTTCAAACTTAAATATTATCTTTCCTGAATATCTATATTGGAACTTAATTACTAATAGAGTTTATGGGCCTTTTCATATAGGATTAAGGACAATAGATTGGCGAATAGATAAATCAAACTTATTATCTGGAAATTTAATCAACGTTAAGAATGTCGGCTATCGCAAATATTAACAAATTATGTGGGGACAAAAGGAGGCGTGGCAGAATTTAGAAAAGCCTTACAAGGATAAAGGTCCTGGAAGGATGGTAAATTTCTTTAAACAATTGGTGAAATTTCAATTCACAGGGGATAAGAAGTATGCGACGCCAGTGAACGAATTTTGTTCGATTGTGGATAATTTAAAGGAAATTGATATAGAAGTCCCCGACAATATTTTAAATATCCTGTTGTTATGCAGTTTGCCGTAGGATATGGAAGCATTTGTTATAGCAATTGAAAGAAAGACGAGCTTCCTAAACTAGATCATCTAAAAATTTAAATTTTAGAAGAAGAGCAAAGACGTGGGGGTAAAAAGAATTTTGGAGACGGTGAACAAGTATTGGTTGCTAATGGTAATAATAAAAGGAAAAATTTTAAAAGCAAACAGGATAGGAAATGTTTTTCATGTGGCATGGTGGGCCATATTCGTGCCAATTGTCGTAATAGAAATAATAAAAATTTCGTTTTGAGTGCACATGGTTACAAAGATGAAGAACCAGGATGGATTCTCGATAGTGGTGCGTCATCACATATGTCAAATAATAGACAAATATTTGATTATTTCCAAGAATGCGAACAAAGAATAATTTTGGCATCTGGTGAAAGTATAATGGTAAAAGGTATTGGTAAGGTAAAGATTAAATTAGCAGACAAAGACATCTGCTTATCAAACGTAATTTTTGTACCTGAATTAAAATCGAATTTCTTATCAGTTAATAAGATAATAGAGCGTGGTCATAGCGTAAATTTCTTTAAAACCTATGCAATAGCTGCAGATAAAAATAAGAATAAGATATTTGATGCTAACTTATCAAATGGAATTTTTGTTGCTAATTTTAGAAATGAAAACGTTGCTATGTTTAGGATTCAGATTTTGTGATTTGGCACAAACGTTTAGGGCATTTGAATGTAAATGATATGAAGGAAATGTCTGGAAAGCAATTGGTCAGGGGACAAACACTCAATATACTGAAGGATTTCAAGTGTATGACTTGCTCATTATGCAAGATAAGTTGTAAGCCACTTCAAGTATACAATAATGTAGTTAGCAAAGGAATTTTGGATTGGACCAATGCGTATTGCATCCCACGGTCAGTCATTATACTTCGTTACATATATTGATGACTTTTCTAGGTATATATCGATATATTTTGTGAAACGTAAGTCGGAAGTTCTGGATACATATAAAGATTTCAAGCGAAAGGCAGAATTGGAAACTGGGCGAAGAAATAAAACACTGCGTAGTGACAACGAAAAAGAATATTTCAATAAAGAATTTGATAATTTTCTACGTGAAAATGGTATAAAGCATCAATCAACTACCTGTTATACACCACAATAAAATGGTATAGGAGAAAGAAAGAGCAAACAGAACTTTATTGGAAATGGCTAGGTGCATGTTGGAGGAATCGAAATTGCATTATTCATTTTTGCAGAAGTGGTAAATTCAACAACATCTATACGAAACAGGTCACCATCGAAAGTACTAATGGGAAAAACACCATCTGAATGCTGGAATGGATATAAACCAGCGGTATCACATTTCAGAACATTTGGATGCGATGTTGTTGTTTTGGATAAACGTAAAAATAAAAATAAATTAAAAACAAAAGGTGAGAAAATGATTTTTGTTGGTTATTCAAATAGAAGTAAAGGATACAAGTTGTAAAATGAGGAAACAAAACAAATTGTAACTTCTAGAGATGTAAAATTTGTCGAAAACTCATTTGAAAGCAAGGCAACTATAAATAAGGAGAATGGTTGTGAAGACAGTATATCTAAATGTAATTATTGCGATATATTTACTTTTGAATTAGCAAAGAGAGATCCGACTAATTCAAGTAATGACGGTCATAACCAGTTAAATGATAATGTTTCTGTTGCAGGTGAACAAGTAGCATATAGTTGCGAAAACGAAAATAATGCTTCCGTAGAATTCAGTGGAAAGAAAGGTAAAAATGTTATTGGAAGTAAATGGGTGTTTGTTACTAAGCTTAGAGCTGATGGTAGTATAGAGAAACTTAAAGCTCGTTTGGTAGCAAAATGGTGTAGCCAAAAGTATAATATTGATTATTTTGATACATATGCACCAGTAATTCGTCATTCTACTATAGGAATGTTACTATCGTTAGCGGTGCAATATAGTTTATTGATATATCACGTTGATATAATGTCTGCATATTTGAATGGACAATTAAATGAAGAAGTTTATATGAAACAACCCGAGAAAATCATTATTTCTACCCATATGTCCATACGCAGCGGAGAGAGAAACACACAAACACATGCATATATCTGAGATACTCCCAAAAGTAGGCAAGCATTTGTGCAAGTAGCACTCACATATTAACACGCAGTTAAAGCTGGTAATTTTATAGCTGGTAAACAAATAGTAGATTCTAGAAATAGAAACGCCTAGAAGTATGTGAACGACACAGCACAGAGTATAAAAGAGCGCAAGACGAGCAATCAGTAATCAGTTTGATTTAAGCGCTTCCCAAGGCAGTTGGTTCTATGTACCGGTGCGACTCGGGATTTTTCCCGGCCAAGGACTGCCATTTCAGTGTAACCCCATTTAATTTGTTGCGTCCCTCCCACAAATTGTCATCTTCCCAGCAGCTCCTTGCAGCGGGACCGCTCCATATTCTCTTGCCCCGGAAGGTATCCAATCCAATCCGGGTCCGTCTCCTGACCCCGGTCCTGAGAAATGGTTTTGCTGCATCTGCCGGAAAATAACCTTTTTAGGACGGTCATACTCTGTTCAGTGTGTCTCGTGTAAGGGATGGTTGCATCGGATAGGTTGTTCTGGGCTTGACCCCAAAACCCGACGTCCACGTAACTTTTATAAATCTTTTGTGGCCCCTTACTGTTCACGCCCAAGGGCGTCCCGTAGTCTACGCCTAAGCGCCCCCCACTACCTGCCAGCAGCCCCGCTGCTTAGTAAGCCACAACAAGTACCCGCTGCTGCTCGCGCCCCACGGCGACAACAACTCAAACAGCTGCCACCACTCATAACTACTATCTTCGTAGTAGAGTCGGTAACAATGCTGAGCATCAGCCCCTGCCCCGTCTCCCCCCCCCCCCCCCCCCTCCTCTTTTCCGGCAGCAATCATATAGGTCAGGGAAACAGACTCTTAGTCCCTACCTCCGTTTGCCAGCACAGAATATATATGTTTGCGACATCCGCCCCAGCTCCTGCCTTGGGTGGTGCTACTTTCCTAGATGTTCTGGTCTCCGCGACGGCAACCCCCCGACGGGTTTCATCGCGCCATGTTGCCAGGTCGCAAACCCAAATTATCCGGGTACCCCAATGCTTGCCCAAGGACGCCCAGTCCCCAGGGCCACAACAGCAATTGCGTCCTAGCCTTCCTCAACCCAGGCGTCACTTACCCCCAGAGTGGCGACGTCCCCCCCCTATGCACTTCAGAATTCTGCAGTTAAACTGTAATGGACTAACTGGGAAGATTACGGAGATAGTCGATTTCATGAAGCGGCATAACATCCGCATTGCTGCGATTCAAGAGACTAAACTCATAGCGAGATTTGCATTGCAGACCTGCTCTGGGTATAATGTCCACAGAAAAGATCGCGAGAGCGGAAATGGAGGCGGCCTCGCGTTTATCATACACCACTCTGTGGAATATTATATATTTGATCCTGGCATCGACCGCAGGAACAATGTCTTAGAACGTCAAGGCCTATCTGTCCGGTCAGGCGATGCAAACCTAGAAATCATCAACATCTACATCCCTCCTGCCACCTGTTGCCCCACTGGATACCGCCCTAATATCAGCGCCTTTCTCACTGGCAACTATCACATTTTCTTCGGCGATTTCAATGCCCATCACGATCTATGGCATTCAAATTTGCGGGCGGATAGTAGGGGTGAGATGTTGGCGGATCAAATAGAAGAAACGAGGTTCTGCACAATAAACGGAGACGCCCCCACACGTATGGTAGGAAGCTGTCACAGTTCACCAGATATCTCAATCCTGAGCGCAGGACTCGTAAACTGCGTCAACTGGCAGCCGATGGTAACATTGGCATCCGACCACCTGCCTATAATTATTTCGCTCGAGCGTACCGCCGACTTCATCGTCACAGAAAAAACGCACTTTCATAAACTTAAAAAAAGGAAAGAGGAACGAATATAAATCTTTTACCGACAACCTCTTTGCTGCCCTCCCTATCGCGACTGATGCCCGCCAAGGCGAGCGTGCCTTCCCGCAAGGTCATTGAATCCGCCTCGGCACGTTTCATTCCCGCCGGGAGAATTCCCGAAATTCGGCCCACTTCCCGGCGGAGGCCGCAAACTTAGCGAGAGAACGTGACCTTATAAGACAGCTTGATCCAGGCGATCCCCAAATAAGGGATATAAACCAACGCATCAGATTGCTTGTGGAAGAACACAAGCGGGCGAAATGGGAGGAGCACCTAAGAGGTTGTAACCTCTCTGCCGGTGTGGGTAAACTTTGGTCCACCGTAAAGTCCCTATCGAATCCGTCTAAGCACAAAGACAAAGTTTCCATCGCCTTTGGCGATAAAGTGCTGTCGGATGCGAAAAAATGCGCGAGCGCTTTCTGCCGACAATATATAATGCATTCTACGGTCGACAAAGATAGACGGAGGGCCAACAGACACGCACATAAATACAAATTCAGCGCGTCACCAATCACCATCACCGCTAAAGAGGTTGAGGACGCGATGCTTAAAGCCTAAGGAAAGAGGGTTTCAAATATTTAGCGCATGTCTTCAACCTGTCTCTTTCCACCTTTGTCATACCCGAAAAATGGAAGATGGCCAAGGTGGTCCCGCTACTAAAGCCTGGGAAACCAGCTAACATAGGAGAGTCGTATCGCCCGATATCTCTCCTATCGCCAGTAGCAAAGACGCTTGAAGCCATTTTGCTTCCCTATTTCGAAGCAAATTTGCAGCTAGCCTGTCACCAGCATGGGTTCAGAAAACTCCATAGCACTACCACCGCGCTAAATGCCATTAGCACCCAGATAAATTGCGGTTTAAATCAAAACCCCCACCATAGAACAGTACTCGTAGCGGTAGACATATCAAAAGCTTTTGATACGGTCAACCATGGCTCGTTACTGCAAAACCTGGAAGGGTCTACCCTTCCCCCACGTCTTAAAATGTGGACCGCAAAATATCTGGGTGGTCGGCAGGCATCGGTGCAATTTAGAAACGAAACATCAAAACCAAGAAGAATTAAACAAGGGGTGCCACAGGGTGGTGTCCTGTCCCCACTTTTGTTTAATCTCTACATATCTAAGCTACCTTCACCACCGGAAGGAGTACCAATCGTTTCCTACGCCGATGACTGCACAATAATGGCCACAGGCCCAGGCCTACAGATCAATGAGCTATGCAATAGAATAAACGGCTACCTTCCTGATCTCTCCAGTTTTTCGCCTCGCGAAACCTGGCACTATCACCGACTAAATCTTCCGCTATCTTATTTACAACATGGACATCCCAAATGTCGACCATTTTGAACATCCACGTCGATGGCACTACGCTACCGACTGTCCTACACCCCAAGATCTTGGGTGTGACGTTTGATCAGGATCTACATTTTGGTGAGCACGCAGCCGCAATTGTTCCGATAATTCAGAGCCGTAACAAAATCTTCAAATCCCTCGCTGGCAGTACTTGGGGAAAAGATAAAGAAACGCTCATGAGTACATACAAAGAATTAGCCAGCCGATTACGTGCTACGCGTCACCCATATGGTCGCCAAGCCTAAAAATTACCAACTGGAAGATGCTACAGGCCTGCCAAAATACTGCTTTCAGAATCGCCACGGGATGTCTTCTTATGTCCCCAGAACACCATCTGCATAATGAGGCGAGAATACTCCCCATCAGGGAGAGAAATGAGATGCTGACCAAACAGTTCCTGTTGAATACCCAGAAACCTGAGCATCCCAACAGACATCTGATTGATTAGCCAGCACCGCCTAGGGGCTTAAGGAGTCATCTCCGTAAACATTTTGAGGAAATACGGCACCTGAGAACCCAGCCGTATGAAGCGAAAAAACACAAGCAGGTCCTTGCTGAACTCCACAAACAGGCGTCGGACCTTTATGCCAGAAATTGCCCGGTGAATCCAGTACTCAAAGAAATGTATCCAAAACTCTCGGAAGAGGAACGCATACTCCCCAGGGAAACGCGTGTCACTCTTGGTTAACTTCGTTCTGGATACTGTAACAGGTTAAACTCTTACCTATGCCCCGCTTGGAATGTGTCCCCACATGACACCAACCATCTCTTTAATTGTAATGTGGAACCAATGCCTCTAACACCCCTTTCCTTATGGTCCACCCCTGTTGAACCAGCAAGTTTCCTTGGACTACCGCTAGAGGATATTGATGACAATTTGTGATCGGTCGCGGCTGTTAGGTGGGGCGAAGCACTGCTACAACAACAACAACAACAGTTTGATTTAAGCACGCTATCTGTTGAGAAGTAGAAGTGTTATTGGGAAGTACTTTAATAAAGGTCATTTTGCATTATTGAATAGTGGAGTATTTATTCAACAGTTTAGTGATTCGAATGTTAGTAGAAGGTTGGAAATAAGCGGAACTGCACTAAATTCGTTACAATTGGTATCAGAAGAGGAATTGTTGCATAAATTCCAGAGTTGCAGAGCACAACAAGGACATGGCGAAGTTAAATGAATTAAGGATGCAGCAACTGAAAAAGGAGTTGGAGAACCGTGGATTGAATACAACCGGCAATAAGATCGAACTTCAAGCACGGCTACGAGAGGTATTGGAGTTGGAAGGAATTAATGTGGACGAGTATGTCTTTTATCCTGATGTGGAAGAATCACCAACAAAATTTGAAGAGAAAAACGAAACATCGCAGACAGTTACCAGCACAGACTTGAACATGATATTGGCTGCAATATCCGCAAAAACATCGGCAATAACAGAAATGTCGTCGCAAATAATATCCAAGGTGGGATCACAGGAGACACATATTGCAGAAATGTCGTCAGAAATAACATCGAAGATTGAAGCACAAGGAACGCGTATTTCAGAAATGTCGACACAGATTACATCCAAGATGGAAACTTGTTGGAGACATGAGCCCAAATTTAATTGAACTATAAATTGTAGTATACAATGATTTTAACAAATTTATTTGTAACATGAAGTATTGAAATATTAACTATTTTTAAGATACTTACCTTTTGCTAAAATACTTACCTAGTGAAATATTAACTATTTTTAAGATACTTACGTTTGCTAATATACTTAAATAAAATAAATAAATGTAAGGCGCGATAAGCTCCGAAGAGATCTAAGGCCGAGCTTCTCTTCCAATTTGCGTCGTGCTCCTCTTGATTTTTCCCTACAAATTGGCCGGACGGGACCTACATGTTTTATGCCGACTCCGAACGGCATCTGCAAGGCAGATGAGTTTTCACTGAGAGCTTTTCATGGCAGAAATACAATCGGAGTGCTTGCCAGACACTGCCGAGGGGCGACCCGATTAGAAAAATTTTCTTCTAATTGAAAAATCTTATTTCTAAAATTTTGATGTTGCTTTGCCCCGGAGTTGAGCCCAGGGCATACGGTGTGATAGGCGGAGCATGCTACCATCACACCACGGTGGCCGCCTAGTAATATATACTTACCTTTTGCAAGAATACTTACCTAATGAAATACCCTGCAAATGTGTTAAAACACTTACCTTAATGAACCACCTTCTAAACAAAGAATTTATAAATTTTTGCTTATTGTAAATACCGTGCACTCAATTTTGTACATTCCTTTTACATACATACTTACATATAAATAATTACCGTTTCCTAGCTGTGCAGGAGGCTGAAAATTTTATAACTTAATATTTAAGTTTTAGTTCGCTAATTTCCGTCCGGCTATCGCTAACATTGTCGTGAAATATTCCATTGTGAAACTTGAGTGATTTTAACATATAAATTGAAAAGTCGATTTATAGATATAGAGAAATCAAAGTGATTATTTTATATTAGCTATATGAGTTACTTACTTACTTAGTTGGCGCTTAACCGTCTAAACGGTTATGGCCGTCCAACAAGGCGCGCCAGTCGCTCCTTCGCTCCGCCAACCGGCGCCAATTGGTCACACCAAGGGAGTTTAAATTGTTTTCCACCTGGTCCTTCCAACGGAGTGGGGGCCGCCCTCTACCTCTGCTTCCATAGGCGGGTTCCGATAGAAACACTTTCTTGGCCGGAGCATCATCTTTCATTCGCATAACATGGCCTAGCCCGCGCAGCCGCTGCGTTTTAATTCGTTGGACTATGTTGATGTCTGCGTATAGCTCGTACAGCTCATCATTAAATTATCTTGGGTACTCGCCATCGCCAACGCGTAGAGATCCATAAATCTTTCGAAGAACTTTTCTCTCGAACACTTCCAAAGCCGCTTTATCTGCTGTTGTCATGGTCCATGCTTCTGCCCCATATAGCAGGACGGGTACGATAAGTGACTTGTAGAGTATGATTTTCGTTCGCCGAGAGAGGACTTTACTTTTCAATTGCCTACCTAGTCCAAAGTAGCATTTATTGGCAAGATTGATTCTTCGCTGGATTTCAGTGCTGATGTTGTTGCTAGTGTTGATGCTGGTTCCCAAATAAACGAAGTCTTTTACTATTTCGAAATTATGGCTGCCAACAGTAGCGTGGTTGCCAAGGCGCATATGCGCTGACTCTTTGCTCGATGACAGCAGGTACTTCGTTTTGTCCTCATTCACCATCAAACCCATCTTTACCGCTTCTTTTTCCAGTTTGGAGTAAGCAGAGCTAACAGCGCGGGTGTTTAGGCCGATGATATCAATGTCATCAGCATATGCGAGTACGCTTTTATAGTATATTGTTCCAGTGCGGTTAAGTTCTGCAGCTAGTATAATTTTCTCCAGCATCAAATTAAAGAAATCGCACGATAGGGGGTCACCCTGTCTGAAACCTCGTTTAGTTTCGAACGGCTCGGATAGGTCCTTCCCAATTCTGACTGAGCTGATGGTGTTGCTTAACGTCATTTTGCACAGCCGTATAAGTTTTGCGGGGAAACCAAATTCAGACATAGCGGCATATAGGCAGCTCCTTTTCGTGTTGTCGAAGGCGGTTTTAAAGTCGACGAAGGGGTGATGTGTGTCGATTCTTTTTTCACGGGTTTTTTCCAAGTTTTGGCGCATTGTGAAGATCTGGTTGATGGTGGATTTACCAGGTCTGAAGCCGCACTGATAAGGTCCAATCAGCCGATTCACGGTGGGCTTCAATCTTTCGCACAATACACTTGAAAGGACCTTATATGCGATATTGAGAAGGCTGATTCCACGATAGTTGGTGCATTTTGCAGTATCCCCCTTCTTGGGGACTGGGCAAAGAACACTTAGATTCCAACCGTCGGGAATGCACTCTTCCGCCCATATTTTGCTAAGAAGCTGCTGCATGCGCCTTACCATGGCCACTCCAATAGGTGTCACAATTTTTGATCTTTTTTCTTCCTTGCTTCGTCCAACGCATTTCTTGGATGGCGGTGATGTCAGATTTTGCATTGACGAGGACATCAACCAGCCGGGCTTCTGCACCAATCCCATTCAGAGAGCGGACGTTCCAGGTGCATGCCCTTAATTCATTGTCCTTCAAACGTTTGCCATGGTCGTCATCACTAGAGAGTGTATTTATCCGAGGCTTGTTGTTATATTTCACATGAGTTACATCATTAAATGAAGCCATTTGTGCATTTTTAAAGGAAGTGTAGAGTGTTTGATTTGAAAGGTGAAGAGGGAAACCCACCCCATATACCCAAAGCGTACCCATGGTCCTTTGACGCCTTCGGAACAAGTGACCAAAAAAGTGGAAAAAATGGCAATATAAAGAAAAAAGAAGTTTGAAAGAAAACCTATAAAAAACCTAAAAAGTGGGAAATTTTTTTCTAATATACCAATATAAAAAGAAGGGAGTGTAAAGAAAACCTATATAAAAAACCAAAAAAGTGAAGGAAAAAATTTTAATCCACAAAAAAATACATACCCGTGTTACGTGCATACTTACCCAATAAAAGTTTTTACATAAAACAACAAAAACGTACGAATCAATGCAAATGCAAAATATATACCCGGGCGCGCATGAAAAACAATAAAAGTGTAAAAAAGCTGCTAAAGTGAAAAACAAAATTTAAGTAAAAAGTGCTTAACAAAAATAAATACATACACATACATATATACAAAATAAAGCGCTGTAAAATAAGAGCGAGAAAAAAGATTAATTAAAAAGTGCAAAGATATATACATAAAAAGAAATAAAAAAGCGAAAAAAGTGACTTAGTGCCTTGTTGCCCGAGGAAGGAAATATCTCGTTTTAAGGTACCGGCTAATGTCAATACCTTTATGCATAGACACACTTATAAACGCAACAGGAAAAATTGCACAGTGAGGCAAAATTGTGGAAGCAAGGAAAAAATTTGTTAATGTAGCTTCTTGCCAAATATACCTTTCAGTATAACCACGAGCAGTATACCTGCGCAAGTGGTACTCCAACAACAAAACCAATACAACACACACAGCAGCCTTTCACATCTTTATCAAAGCCACGAGCAGTATACCTGCAAAAGTGGTATACCAACAACAACAACAAATACAACACAGCAGTACATCAGATCCCCAAGGGCAGACCCTCCACACACCAAAAAGGAAAAAAAATCGACATAAAAGGAAAACAGGTGACAAAAAGCTGGTAATCCAAAAAGCTGTACTTGTGCCCACACATAAATACGTATATCCTAAACACCCACATATGTATTCTCCCATATATATTTTGTTCCTCTCGCCTTAAAAAACCCTTTCAACCAAAGTTAGTTGCTACCCAAACAAAATAACGTTGCCCGTGGCATAGTTTCCGCAACGTTGAAAAACCCTTACTTTCAAATAGGCACCACTCAAAATTTAATATAAACTCCTCCCACTAATTTTGAGAAAAACATCAAAATCAAACAAAAACAAAATTGCTTTGGTTTCTAACTACAAATATCTCAAAGCCAAAAAAAAATTTTTTTACACCCTAATCAATCTTTGTTTTGTACAAAAAAAATTCTACTCAATCTCACTCAAACCAAACAAAAAACATTATTGCAGTCCAAAGTGATCGAAACTCCACCCACTCTTTTATAAATTTTCTTCGCTGCACATAAATATACATATGCGTACATACACTTGTACCTAGAAGCGCTAAGACAAGTATTTTCAAAGAATATTGTCACTCAAACCAATTTTTTAGGTATTCTCATTGCTGTACATATTTACACACACCCACACATACTTGTACTTAGAAGCGCTAAGAAAAGTAGTTCCCACCGTCATAAGCCAAAGCGCTCATTATCCACTTGCTTAAGCAAATTCCGCTATACAATTTAGTACAGTGGGACTGAGCTTATAAGAAATCAAATAAATTTACAGTGGGCTAAAACTGATACAATCTTTAGAATTTTTATACCCAAATTTAAAAATGTCGGACAAGCAGGAAAAACCCAAAACCCTAGGGGCACCGGCGGGCAATACCCGGTCAAAATCCCAGTCCTATGATGAGGAATACAGCAGGATCGAGACAAAATTCATCTTCGCAATCAATAAGTTAGAAAAATTCTGCGGAGAGTGGTGGGGGATGGCGGAGACGGATCAGTCTGAAAGCAGTCTCAAGACGTATTTGGAGGAACTCAACAAATTTGTAGAAGCGGCATACGAAGCGGTACACCTGAGCAGAACAGAGGAAAAATCCAGGACGGCATGTGAGGAGACATACGACGGCACTCTCGACACAGCGATGCACACAAAGCTCAGGATCAACGAGTTGATTAGCACCTACAAGCCTAATCAACAAACAGTAAACCCCATACCACCTCTCAGCATCAACCCTGTCTAAAAGGCCCCGAATGTGACACCGAAATCTTCTATGGTGGATATGAAGACTCGCCGTCCGGGACGTGTTTACTGCTGTCTACATAAATCAACCTAAATTGTCCCAGGCCCAGAAACTCTATCACCTCAGGGCAAAAACCCGAGGAAAAGCAGCCCTTATTATTAAAACATACCACCTTAATGACCAAAACTTTGACTTGGCCTGGGGAGCACTCAAGTCCCGCTACGAGAATCGTAGAACTCTCGTAGACAAACATTTAAAAACCCTATTTAATATGCCCACAGTTTATTCTGAAAATGGTGAAAAAATTCAAGAAATTCAAACCACCATAAATAACTGTATCTCGACCCTAAATGCGAACGATGTCCCAACCAACAGTTGGGATCCCATCCTCGAGTATCTATGCTCATCTAAGCTCCCTGATGAATCCCTGGCACTGTGGGAATAATCACTCGACTCTAGGAAAGAACTTCCACTTTGGTCGGAGATGGACAAATTTCTCACGACAAGGTACGAAGTAGTAGAAAGACTTGGTACGTATAGGCTGAGAAAAACCCGTACCCCCAACTCTAGCTTCACCCACAGATCCTCAACACCCCAAAACTCATCGAACTTTAGGAATAAGACCCAAACTTTTCATGTTGATTTGAAGAGGCAATCCTCATGCAAACTCTGTAATTCAAACCACTCATTAATGAGCTGCGTTAAATTCAGAGATCTCACCACCCAAGAGCGAAGCAAATTTGTGAAAGAAAACAATTACTGCAAAAATTGTTTAGCTTGCTCTTGGAAAGAGATTATGGTAGCAATTTCACATGCGTGTATTGCCAAAAACGACATCAAGACAGCGGACCCAGAGAGCAGAAGAACAGGGCGCACACAACCCCTCAAGGGCTGCCACCTCCAGCTGAAGACCCGAACAGGGCGTCAACCTCAAAAGAGGCAAGCCAAACCCAAGCCACTCAAAACCCTTTTAAGAAAAACTCAACCTCAACTCACTTCGCGAGTAGTAGCCAAACTACTCTTTTACCCACGGTGAAATCACGGTGAAAGCAAATGGCGAACATCACAAGATCCGTGCACTAATAGATCAGGGTTCGGAAAAGACATTTGTAGAGTCTCAAATGCAGAAGCTCTTGCAACTACCAACCAAGGAAACCCATTATAAGATCTCGGGAATGGGCGGATTGGTATTTCAAAATTCCAACAAGACCTGCGAGATAACACTGTGCTCGTCGGATCCTAAAACAAAAATAAATACCCAAGCTATATTATTGCCTAAGCTGACCCACTTCTTACCCCGCATTAAGGTGTCGAAAATAGATTTACAGGAAATTGCCACATTGCCGCTCGCGGACCCTAACTGCTTTACCCCGTCGAAAATCGGCATGGTTATAGGCAGCGATCTCACACCGCAAATAATACTCCAAGGACTACACGCTAACATAAGTGGTTCGTTGTTAGCCCAAAATACAATATTTGGGTGGATACTCAGCGGGCCCATTACAGAAAAAATGAACGCATTCTCCACCCAAGTTATTGCAAACCCAGACGACAACCTCAGTGCATTATTGCAGAAGTTCTGGCAACAGGAAGAAATACCTGACACCCAAGCCCTTTCGGAAGAGGACCAATTTTGCGAGGAACTCTACCGAGAAACCACTCACCGCCAGGAAGATGGCCGATATGTGGTAAACTTCCATTTAAAAAGGAATTCCCCAGTACCCTTGCCCTTGGACACTCGAGAATTGCAGCACAGCAGCAATACACCAGCGTCGAGCGATCCTTGGAGAAAAGACTAGAATTAAGGGGAAAATACTCAGAAGTTTTGGAGGAATACCTCACCATGGGCCACATGGAGGCAACTTCATCACGCGAAGTTATCGAGAACGGAAAGTATTCGTCGTTCTACCTCCCCCATCACGCTGTCGTAAAACCCGACAGCAAAACAACAAAGGTACGCGTTGCTTTCAACGCGTTTAGAACTACCCATTCTGGCAACTCGTTAAACGATGTGTTGCACCCAGGCCCCGTCCTCCAAAACGACTTAATGCTCGTACTGCTCAAATGGCGATTCTTGGAGTATGTATTTAACGGCGACATTGAAAAGGTGTATCGCCAAATACTCGTTCACGCAGAGGATCAAGATTTCCAAGGGACTGGGTTTCGAAAATATCCACATTTGCCAATGGCGTCAACTGTGCCCCATATCTGGCTATACGCACTCTGCATCAACTCGCAGAAGACACAAAACCCACCCACCCACTCGCCCACGATGTATTGCTACGAGAAACATACGTAGACGATATACTCTCCGGCGAACACACAATACAGTCCACTATAGACTCGCTTCAGCAGGTTATCGAAGCATTAAAATCAGCCGGTTTTCCACTTAAGAAAATAACGGCAAATCAGCCCTAAATATTGAAATCAATCCCGAAATATGATCTCCTTGATGAAGATTTTCTCAAGTTTCACGACGCAAGCTCAACTAAGACTCGGCATAAAATGGAATGCTATAACTGACTCTTTTTCGTACTCGTACGACCCCATCCCTGCAGAAAACTTAAAAACTAAGCGACAAATATTGTCGGCGGTCGTGAAATTGTTTGACTCGGCAGAGTGGCTATCGCCAATTATGATAATGGCTAAAATTTTCCTTCAAGAACTCTAGCTAGAGGGAACCGTCTGGGATAAAGAGGTCAAACCCAACGCCTTTCATAAATGGATCAGCTTTCGCGAAAACCTCTCTGCCATAAGCAAAATACAAATACCCAGATGGGTCGAGTTCTCTCCCACCAAACCCTTTCAACTGCACGAATTCTCAGATGCCTCAGAGAAAGCATTCTGTGCTTGTATTTATTTGCGAGTACAAAATAGCGACACCACTTTCTCTTCCCATCTTCTCGCTGCAAAGAGCAAAGTCGCTCCTTTAAAAACAGTGAGTCTGCCCCGTCTAGAACTTTGTGGAGCGGTACTAGTAAAACCAATGCGCTCTCACTTAAATTTGACACCGCATGAGCTTTTTCTCTGGTCAGACTCCGCCATCGTATCAGCGTGGTTGGAAAAACCACCCCACACTTGGAAGACCTATGTAGCAAGTCGGACCTCCCCAATTCTCCAGAACGTGAGTAACGCTTCTTGACGTCATGTACCCAGCGGAGATAACCTAGCAGATCTTGGAACGCGAGGATGCAAACCGCTAAATTTCGCCAATTGCTCTCAATGGTGGAAAGGCCCAACGTGTCTGTCGAAAGCTTCCACCTTCTGGCCCAAAACATAGACCCCAACTACCACACCACCGGAACAAAAGCGTACTTAAGCATTTCATGCAGTAGAAACCCCTGATCTGCTGGACCGCTTTTATTCCTTCGCAAGAGCTCTGCGAGTCGTTGCGTATATGTGCCGGTTTATTAGTCGCACGAGAGGGCTCGATATCCCCAAAACGGTCGCCCTAACTCATGAGGAAGTTCAGCAAGCAAAAGTCCGTCTGATACGGATGACACAACAAAGATATTACCCTGAAGTCATTGCTGATCTATAGTCCAGAAAACCCCTGAATAAAAAGTGTCCTTTATTACCCTTAAACCCTATGCTCGACGAATCAGGCGTAATGCGAGTGAACGGTCGACTCGCAAATGCTGACTTGAGCGACAATGAGTGCTACCCTATCATCATTCCCGAAAGCTCGAGGTATTGCTCCTTAATTTTAGATTTTACCCATTCCACCTTGCTGCATGCAGAAAAGCAATTGATCGCACGCATGATACAACATGAGTATTACATCCCTCAACTTAAACAAAAGGTGAAGAAGTGCATATTCCACTGTGTATAAATCACTAACACAGCACTATGTGTATCTATAAAAAGGGCACGAAATTAAAGTAAAATATCTGTTTTATTCACAATTCAAAGTAAAGTTATAAAAGCTGAATATAATTATTATTTAAAATGAAATATAAAAATAAATATTGGCGCGTAAACTTTGCGCGACGGCGGGCGGGCAATTTTTTCATTTATCGTTGACGGGCACGATCGATGCGTGTAGCTGGGCAGTTTTAAGTAAACTAAAAAATTGGGAGTGAGCGCGGTGGTGGTCGGCAAGCACAGCTGAGCTGCACCTGCGCTTGGCCGCACTGGCCGGGTGTTGCCAGACGGAGGGGGCGCACTTACTCCGAAAATTCGATCATGTCTTCAACACACTGTAAAAGATGCACTATCTACAAGCAATAAGCCAAATCTCAAATAATGGCCGCACTACCTGCCGACGGAGCCACCTATTCTCTCCCCTTTCATACCACCGGCGTTGACTTTGCGGGACCCTTCTCGGTTAAAACCTCTACTCTGCGGAAAGAATGTTACGCAAAGGCCTACGTCTGTGTATTTGTCTGCTTCTCGACCAAAGCAGTATATCTAGAAATCTGCTCAGTTTTGACCACCGCCGCTTTTAAAGCGGCATTCGCTCGTTTTGTTAGTCGTCGTAGACTCCCTCATAAAGTAATGTCGGATAATGGCAAAACATTCATCGGGGCCTGTCGTGCCATTCAGAAGGAACTCACCTCTTTCATGAAGGAAGCCGCCTCCGACGTAGTTCAGAAATATGCTACTCACGGTTTGTCATGGCAGTTCATACCGCCGTACGCTCCACACATGGGCGGATTATGGGGGGCAGCCGTCAAAAGTTTTAAAACCCATTTGCTCAAGGTGACAGGAAACCATAAGTTTACGTTTGAGGAATTCACCACACTCCTTACTAGAATTGAAGCAGTTCTTAATTCTAGGCCTCTAACTCCGATGTCTCAGGATCCGAATGATCTACTCGCCCTGACTCCTGGACATTTCCTCCGTGGCGCTCCGTTACTCTCCTTACCTGAACCCAACTCAGAAAATCTGTCACCCACAAATAAAAGCAGAAACTGCAAGTCCTACATCATCAGTTTAGTACGCGTTGGAAAAATGAATAACTCAAAGATTTCCATAAGCGGACCAAATGGAAGACTCAGCTGACAAACGTCAGAGAAGGTGATCTAGTCGTCGTCAAGGATGACCTTCTTCCGCCCACTGAATGGTGACTTGGACGCATCATTCGACTCCACCCTTGCTCGGACGAAAACATACGAGTAGTAGATGTCCGGACTCAAGACGGAATATACAAACGCCTCATAGCAAAAGTGTGTGTACTTCCCTCTCCCTATATATCTCTCCAAACCGTGTCAACATAGGGATTCATATCACAGCCCACTCTCTACACCCACACCCTTTTGACCCCCTTTATTTTGATTTCTATTTTCAGGCCTCGTTATGGAAACTTCAGCACCTGCTGGCTGTGTTGCCAAAGGCATTCGTTGCGCTACTGCCATGCGTTTATGGCTATGACCACGGACGAACGCTATGAGTCAGTTCGGACTCACATATATTGTATAAATTGTTTGGCAATATCCCATGTTACAGGCGCATGCAGCTCCCTTGATAGCTGCCGCCGATGTTGCATCACTCACCACACGCTGCTTCACCGTGAGCGGCCAAAGGAAGAACGCCGGAAACGATTCAACAATATACCCCTGACTCCAGTCCCGAAAACGAAGAAAGCAAAAAGAACTTTAATTTTAATACCAAAGAAGAAATGGGCAGACAATAATACCACTCAGAAGCGCTTGAGGAATTTGTTTTCCACAGCGGTTAACACTTTGGAGGAGATGCAAAAGTTGCTGCTTCCCTCATGGGAGCAGGCCGGCCGCCATGTTGGAGACATGAGCCCAAATTTAATTGACTTATAAATTGTAGTACACAATGATTTTACAAAATTTATTTGTAACATTAAGTATTGAAATATTAACTATTTTTAAGATACTTACCTTTTGCTAAAATACTTACCTAGTGAAATATTAACTATTTTTAAGATACTTACGTTTGCTAATATACTTACCTTTTGCAAAAAATACTTACCTAATGAAATACCCTGCAAATTTGTTAAAATACTTACCTTAATGAACCACCCTCTAAACAAAGAATTTATAAATTTTTGCTTATTGTAATTACCGTGCACTCAACTTTGTACATTCCTTTTACATACATACTTACATATATATAGTTACCGTTTCCTAGCTGCGCAGGAGGCTAAAAATTTTATAGCTTAATATTTAAGTTTTACCGTCCGGCTATCGCTAACATTGTCGTGAAATATTCCACTGTGAAGTTTGAGTGATTTTAACATATAAATTTGTAACGTAGCGTTACAATAGCATCACCCCCCTGTATTTCTTTATTCACTTAAACCTGAACCCCCCTGTACTTATTTCTCTATAGCATAGCCAACAACCACTATGGTGAATAACCACACGCTACCAACGACTGATAGCAAACCAATGGTGTGTTTCGTTAACACAAGAAAATCACAATAATGGTGTATTGGTTTTTCAACCAGTTTGCGGCACCACCCACATAAACAGCGAATTTGCATTTTTGCAATTCAGTCCTCGCAGGTGAGCCAGCGGGAGTGGATGTTTTTTTAAAGACATACTTTTCCCTCCTGCTAGCTAGCTGAATGGAAGGGGCACCGTCATGGCGCGGGTCACCTTTCACTTAGGTAAGGACGACGGGGAGGATTCCTTGTGCTACTTTGCCCCCCGCGCCCTCCTAGGTGTTGAGCGGCCCGACGCCTTCAGGGCCATTTAACCCCTTCCCCTCAGTTCTAGCTTCGGCTGGCTGAGTGGAAGGGGCGCTGTCATGGCGCGGGTCACCCTTCACTTAGGTAAGGATGACGTGGAGGATGCCTTGTGCTACTTGGCTCCCGCGCCCTTCTAGGTGTTGTACGGCCCGATGCTTTAATGACCATATAACCCCTCCCCCTCAGTCATAGCTTCGGCTTGCTGAGTGATAGGGGCGCCGTCATGGCGCGGGTCACCCTTCACTTGGGTAAGGACGACCGGGAGGATTCCTTGTGCTAATTTGCCCCCTGCGCCATCCTAGGTGTTGAGCGGCCAGACGCCTTCATGACCATTCGACCCCTTCCCCTCAGCTCTGGTTTCGGCCGTGAGCCGATGCGTGCGCACAGGGTCTACCGCCGTGCCGTTAAGGTGCACGTCCTCTCCGCCCACGGGTCGACCTACGGTGTCTCGGAGTCCTCGCAGTCTCTTCCCCAGGTCACCGACCTCGCGGACTACCGATGCTGCCGAATACTACCGATCAATCCGATACCGCCAACCGACCCTGCCCGGAACGAGCCGCCGCTGTCCAGGTAAACACCATCTCCAACCTGCTTCCCTCTCACCCCGGCCCTGGTATGCGCTCCGTAGCCCAACGCCGCTGCCGTCGCATCGTCGCCCTCTGGCGTCCGCCATTGCATCCGTCCCGCCGCTGCTACGACGACCACTGACCGTCCGCCATCCTACCGCCGTTAAGCCACTGCTTCTATCCCGCCGCTGCTTCCGTACCGCCGTACCAATCCGGCCGTTACCTGATCGTTCAACCGTCCTACCGAACCTCCTCTACTCTAACGGCCGTTAGCTGCCGCTCCGCCCCTGGCCATCTTGCGAAGGAAAGCTGCTGCCCGCCTAATATCTCCAGTCGTGTGTGCGTGTATTCGTAACACATAAATATTGTGTATTTATTCAGTAGGGGTTTCTGGGACATTTACTCGACTCTGGATTGACTGAGCGTTACCCCAGCCTTGGACAAAACCCACCTTATAAATTGAAAATTATATTTATAGATATAGATAAATCAAAGTATTAGCTTATATTAGCTATATGAGTTACATCATTAAATAAAGCCATTTGTGAATTTTTAAAGGAAGTGTAGAGTGTTTGATTTGAAAGGTTAAGAGGGAAACCCACCCCATATACCCAAAGAGTATAGAACAGAAGACAAGTATATCATCCCAACTGGAATCGCAGGAGACCCGTATAACAGCCAAGATTGAAGCACAGGAAACACAAATTTCATCACAGCTGGAAGAAAAAAAGACATACATGGCAACTCAACTGAAAGAACTAGAGATACGCATAACAGGACAACTAGAAGCACAAGAGGCGCGTATATCTTCAAAACTCGAAGCGCGCATGGACGAAAAAATAATGCAATTTGAAGAAAAACTCGAGGCAGAGGTGGATGTTTTGAGAGGTCGTATACAGGAATTGCAACTTAATCGCCCGGCTCCTTCAGCGAGTAATACGAAGGCAAAAACTCCATCTTTTGACGGTTCTGTTCCTTTCCAGGTTTTTAAGCTACAGTTCGAGAAGACCGCAGCAGTGAACAACTGGAATGCTGAAGGTAAAGCTGCTGCACTGTTCGTGGCATTGAAAGGGCCTGCAGCTGAAATATTGCAGACAATTCCAGAGTACGAACGGAAAAACTATGAAACATTAATGAGCGCTCTAGAGAGGCGATGCGGAAGCGAACACAGGAAACAGATATACCAAATTGAGTTGCAAAAACGTTACAAAATATCGAATGAAACATTGCAGGAGTTCGCATCGGATGTCGAAAGGCTGGCCCATCTAGCAAATTCCGACACATCCGTGGAATACACCGAGAGGGTAAAAATCCAGAGTTTTATAAATGGAATACGGAATGTCGAAACGAAATGAGCTACATATGCGAAACCAAAGCCAACATTTTCTGAAACGGCAACCCATGCACTGACACAGGAAACTGCCTCACTTTTGAGTAAGCCAGCATACAAAGCCCATCGTGTGGAAGTAGAAAGGCCAGATTGGGTGGACACAATTTTGGAAGCACTGAAGGGATCACAACAGAAAAACTCTGGAGTTACGAAATGTTTCAAGTGCGGCAACCCAGGCCACATTGCACGTCATTGCAGCACCGGTCGTAATAGTTCCAACAGTTTCGGTGGCCGTAAACGCAGAGCTGACGGAGATGAGCAAATCTCCAAGTCCACTCAATCGCTAAACCAAAGAGAGTCAGCCACAAGTGGCAACAGCTGGCTCCCTCAATTAAATTCCCCATAATCTCTGTCTCGCAAGTTGGAAGAAGGTAAAGCAATCTTACTGTCGGAGGACATGTGGATGGAAAGGAACACCCAGGTAATTGGAGAAGTAGCAATTGGGAACGTCACGGTACTACACAATAGGGGTAGAGATTGTTGATGAAATCATAATTGGAGTGAACTTCTTAATCGACCAAGGCATCAAGATCGATATTCAAAGCAAGACGATGCGATGTAATACCATGGATGTGCAGTAAACGAGTGCTGGTAGAAGACAGTCAGCAAATACCACCAAAATCCGAAGCAGTCATCTGGGCAAAGGTTGATGGAGATTGTGGTACAAACAAGTTGTGGGTTGTCGAGGCAGCAAATAAATCAACACCGAGCGTACTTGTAGGAAAAACCCTGGCTATGACAAAACAAAGTGGACGTATTCCGGTAAGAGTACTCAATGAGTTCAAGACACCAATCAAACTGACCAAAGGAGCTATATTGGGAATATGCCAAGTGGCTGATTTTGTTATTAGTTGTGAGCAGCTCCAGGAACACGTTTCAACCAGCAAAACTGATCTTTCAAATGACATCACGGCATAGACGCAGGGGCTAGAGGAAGACTATCAGAGTAAAGCAAAACAACTGCTCCTAAAGTACGCCAACATATTTGACCAAGATGGCTCCAAACCATGCCGCACCAACGTTGTGAAACATCAAATTAACACTGGAGATGCGAGGCCGATCCGTCAAGCTCCTCGTAGTGTTTCACTGGCGAAGCGGGAAGTTGTGAGTCAAATCGTACAAGAAATGAGCGACAGCGGCGTCATCGAACCATCAGCTAGTCCATGGAGTTCACCTGTGGTACTTGTGAAGAAGAAAGATGGAAAAATGAGGGTTTGCGTGGACTACCACAAGTTGAACGATGTCACGAAAAAGGATAGCTACCCACTGCCAAGCATTGGCGACACTCTGGACTCGCTCTCTGGTACGAAATGGTTTTCCAAACTGGACTTAAAAAGCGGCTACTGGCAAGTGGAAGTAAAGGAAGAAGACAAAGAGAAAACAGCCTTCAGTGTCGGTGATGGTCTTTGGCAATTTGCAGTGATGCCCTTTGAACTATATAATGCACCAGCTACTTTCGAGAGACTCAAGAATCAGGTATTGAAAATACTGCATTGGAAAACATTCTTGGTGTACCTGGACTCATTCATCATATTGGGCAAGGACTTTGATGAACATCTTAAAAACTTAGAGGAAGTTTTCCAGAGAATAGCTGGCACCGAAAAAGTGTTCGCTGTTTAAAAAAGAAGTAAATTATTTGGGTCACAAGGTAACGACAGAAGGAATTTGTACTGCGAATGAAGAGATAGAGGCAGTAAAGTATTGGCCAAGACCACTGGGCTATACACATATTACCGCCGATTTGTACCAATCTTTTCCAGCGTAGCCCATAGCCTCCATGTGCTTACAAGAAAAATTTAAGCTTTTGAATGGAAGAAGGTGCAAGAAGTGGCTTTCCAAACATTGAAGGAGCGTTTGTGCACTGCCCAATGTTGGCATATCCGATTCCAGGAGCAACATTTATTCTAGATACAGATGCGAGTGGATATGCTATAGGAGGTGTTTTATCACAACTGGTCGATGGACAGGAGAAGGTAGTTGCATATTACAGCCGTTCAATTGGAAAACCAGAGAGCAACTACTGCGTTACACGGAGAGAGCTGTTGGCATTGGTAGAGTGCATTAAACATTTTCACAAATACCTCTACGACCAGCGATTCTGCGTCAGAACAGATCACGCAGCGTTGAAATGGCTTCTGCAGTTCCGTAATCCGGAAGGACAATTGGCACGGTGGATCGAGCGAATACAAAGCTATGACTTTTCCATTGAGCATCGAATAGGTAGTACCCATGGAAATGCTGATGCAATGTCACGAAGACCATGTAGTTTGGAATGCAAGCTCTGTTCAATGGCCGAGGCTAAAGAAGACATTATAGATGCTCGAACGAAACGGAAGACCAAACAGAGAGGAGATTTCAGCAGAGAGTCCCATTGCGAATTTATATTGGGCACAGTGGAACAGTTTAGAATTAATATCCGGTTGCTTGCATCGAGTATGGGAGAGTGAGTATGGTCAATGCAAGAAGAAACTGATACTTGTTCCCAGAAAGAGGATTCCTGACGTGCTCATCGAGCTGCATATTGGCCCAAGCGGAAGTCACCTTGGAATCACGAAGACGCTCGAGAAGATAAAACAGAGATTCTATTGGGTTGGTTGCCGTCAGTCGGTCACTGAATGGATTGGGAACTGCGAGGTTTGCAGCAGAGCGAAAGGGCCCAAAATCCGAAGTCATGGCCAGATGAAGCAATATAACTCAGGTGCGCCATTTGAAAGGATCGCTATGGATGTCGCAGGTCCATTTCCTACTAGCAACTGCGCAAAGAAATATGTACTAGTGGTTATGGATTATTTCAGCAAATGGCCAGAGGTATACCCAATCCCAAATCAAGAAGCGGAAACAGTAGCAGAAGTGTTTATAAACAATTGGGATGAAAGGCATAGTGTACCTATGGAGTTACATTCTGACCAAGGCAGGAATTTCGAATCAGCTGTGTTCCAGGAAATATGTAAATCATTGGGCATTCGAAAAACACAGACAACTGCATTGCATCCTCAGTCCGATGGTATGGTGGAACGTTTCAATAGAACCTTGGAAGGGCATTTAAGGAAAGTAGTAGACAAGTACCATAAGGAGTGGGATACACACATATCGTTATTCTTAATGGCTTACCGATCGGCAGTGCATGAGACAACGGGCCAAACTCCCGCAAAGGTAATTTTTGGTAATGACCTTCGACTGCCAACTGATTTGAAGTTTGGGATAGATGCCGATGAGGAGGGAATTGTCGAGAAATCCACTGGTGTCTTGGAAGAAGAACTGAGAGAAATACACGATCTTGTAAGGCAAAGAGCAAAGATTATGAGTGACAAGATGAAAGCCAGATACGATAAAGCAATTAATTCGGAAGGTTTTCAGGAAGGAGATTTGGTGCTGTTGTACAACCCACAACGAAAAAAAGGTTTGTCCCCGAAATTGCAGTGTAATAGGGAAGGCCCGCACAAAGTTTTAAAACAGATCAACGATGTAGTGTAGCGCATACAAACCATTGGCAAACCACGAACCAAAATGAAAGTGGTTCATTTAGAAAGGCTGGCAGCGTTTAGATCGAGAGATTTGTCTGATCGGGACGACCAGACTTAGGTGGAGGGCAGTGTGGCGAATATTAGCAACACTATGGGATACTATCATCTCTAAGCCGATACTAAGCAGTGACTTGTATGCACATAAACAAATCAATCTTTATGTCTACCCATATGTCCATACAAGCAGCGGAGAGAGAAACGCATAAACACATGCATATACCTGAGATACTCCCAAAAGTAGGGAATCATTTGTGCAAGTACAACTCACATATACACGCACATATGAGAAGTTATGAACGTGCATCTGTAGTTATAGCTGGTAAACAAATAGTAGATTCTAGAAATAGAAACGCCTAGAAGTATGGAATGACACAGCACAGAGTTAAAAGAGCGCAAGAGGAGCAGCCACTAAACAGTTTAATCAGTGATTTAAGCACGCTATCTGTTGAGAAGTAGAAGTTTTATTGTGAAGTACTTTAATAAAGGCCATTTTGCATTATTGAATAGTGGAGTATTTATTCAACAGTTTAGTGATTCGAACATTAGTAGAAGGTTGCAAATAAGCAGAATTGCATCAAATTCGTTACAGTATTGTTCAAACTTAAATATTATCTTTCCTGAATATCTATATTGGAACTTAATTACTAATAGTTTCCTTACCATTACTACAGCTCGCACCCGTCCTTCCATTTACGCGTAGTAAACGCCAAATCCGCGCGCGCTAAATCCAGTAACCTTTCCTCTCGATGAGAGCCACGGCTCCTGGATCAGCGCCACGCCAAACGAACCCTCCTCAAGGGTTGGGAGGAGTTCGCTCGACGCCACTTTACTATGTTGGAGGTTTATCTGTAGCACACGCAGCACCATTGGGCTGTTTGTTTGTGAATGCAGCCGAATTTATCGCCTGGCTGCAAATCGTCCAATAGGCACGGTCCGCATAGCACCCTGGATTAGGGGGTTGGCAGTTCTTGGTCACCGACATCCCGCCGCCCTCCTGTGAGGCGCAACGGCGTAGATGCTAGTCCTAAACAGCTCCGCCTCATGGTCGGGCGCTATGAAGTTCGGCTAAGCCCTCACACCAACGACAAAGTACCTACCCTAATGAGGGTGACCTATATTATTATTTGCGATCCTTTTTTTCCGGGACGTAGACCAGAGACGGCGAGCGCAACAAGAGGAGTTTGTGAACGCTACCGCGAGTTAAAAAGGGAAGCAAGACGCCTTTTAAGAAAGAAAAAAGCAGAGGCAGAAAGGCGTGAATGCGACGAGCTCTAGCTGCTAGCCACCATGAATAACGCCCGAAAATATTACCAAAAAAATCGGCGACAGACGGAAGGGGTAGAATTTAATAAGACACAAGCAGAGTGTCGAATGCACTGCAGCGTGAGAAACGTTTAGAATGCATGCAAGATAAATGTATGTTGCAAAGGTTTTAAGAGCGGGGCAAACTCCTGTAAGAACGAAAACGGCGACTTTGTAAATGATGTCCAGAAAGTACTTAGATTATGGAGGGAACACTTCTCTTCTGCTCTCCTAAATGGAGACAACGATTTACCGCACAGAGATGACGATCCCGCTCCCGCAATCGATGATTATGGATTAAAAGTCACCCCCCCCCCCCCCCCCCCCCCCCCCCCTCCCCACACTTGATTATGACGAAGTCAGAAAAGCAGTAACCAGATTGAAAAACAACTAGCCGCGGGTGCTGATGGATTGCCTGCGGAGCTATTCAATTACGGCGGCGAGGAGTTGGTAAAGCGCACGCATCAGCTTCTTAGCAAAATATGGGTGGACGAGTCCATGCCTGACGATTGGAATCTAAGTGTTCTTTGCCCAGTCAACAAGAAGGGGGATACTGCAAACTGCACCAACTATCGCGGAATCAGCCTTCTTAGTATCACATATAAGGTCCTGTCAAGTGTATTGTGCGAAAGATTGAAGCCCACCGTGAATCAACTGATTGGACCTTATCAGTGCGGCTTCAGACCTGGTAAATCTACCATCGACCAGATTTTCACAATGCGCCAAATCTTGGAAAAACCCGCAAAAATGACACACATCACCTCTTCGTCGATTTTAAAGCCGTCTTCGACAGCACGAAAAGGAGCTGCCTATATGCCGCTATGTCTGAATTTGGTTTCCCCGCAAAACTTATACGGCTGTGCAAAATGACGTTGAGCAACACCATCAGCTCTGTCAGAAATGGGAAGGAACTCTCCGATCCGTTCGAAACTAAACGAGGTTTCAGACAAGGTGACCCCCTATAGTGCGATTTCTTTAATTTGATGCTGGAAAAAATTATACAGAACTTAACCACTCTGGAATAATATTCTATAAAAGCGTGCAATTACTGGCGTATGCTGATGACATTGATATAATCGGCCTTAACACCCGCGCAGTTAGTTTTGCATATATGTATTTGTATTAATAATAATGACAATGATGGATTTACTGGGTGTTAATTTGTTACAATATTTTACCTTTGGTATGTGGCGTGACAGCAACAGTTGACCTTCTTCCTTCGTGGTTGAAAATGAACAGAAAATGGAAAGTGATCTCCGTGTTGTCGAACCGGAGATCGTGCGGGGGTTTTCCAAGGGATATTTGTTATCCGATGAAAAACTCAGTTACCCGTGTTAGCATTGAATATATGTGAACATACATGAATGTGTATGCAAGTGGGTGCAGCACATGAAAAGATGTATGAATGTATTTGTACTAAATAAGTTATGTATAAGAGTGGCCGTGTTTGCAGTATAAAAATATTTAGGTTCTGACCTAAACATGCCGGCCCCTTGCGGTATGCAACATCTTAAAATGAAGGAAGGTCCTGCTGAAGCTGTCACGCGCACGTATTACTTAAACCTAAATACAATATGTTTGTATTATTGAGTGAAGATTTATTAGCTGATCACGTCCGGACTTGTTTGCATACAGTAGGAAAAAGAAGAAACATATTAAAGCTGAAAACAAGAGCGGGTTATAATTCAACGCACATTATACAGTACACCTATCCCCTGATTTACACGGTACTTATTTTACACGATTTCGCTTTTACACGGTTCATAAATCAGCAAAATTTGAAAAACTCCGAAGATTCACAAATCATTAAAAACCTTTTTGAGTCCCCTTGGCAACATTGATTGCAATATTGAGGGATTCCCCTTATTGTGAATATGTATGTACATAACCAAACGCAGAGTACATATGTAGTTGATGTGGGAGGAAAATCGTTTGATGAAAATTTGAACAATAAGCCATAATTTTTACTATTATTGCGAGTTTTTTTGGTTTGAACTGGTAAGTTATCGATTGAATTATCTTTTTGTGAACCTTCATTAAGATGTTTTAGTTTTGTTTTATTTAAATAAATGACTGAATTGGGTAGTTTTTTCGCTTTACACGGTTTTTGTATAGGAAAACGAAGATTTCACTTTACACGGGTTTGTCTGGAACCGATCTTCCGTGTAAATCGGGGGATAGGTGTATACATATTTGGACTGTATTTATTTGTATTTATCTCTTTTGTGTTCCGAGATTTTCCGTAGTCTGGACGTCTCCGTTCCAGATTTCGACGAATGTAAATTAATTTTCCATCTGGACAAAGAGGCCAAGTCTCTATTCCAGATTTTAACTTTATGAGGTTAAATGTTATATCCAGACGAAGAGGACGTGTCTCCGTGCCAGATTGGATTTATTTTGTTATATTATCGGGCCGATTCTGAGCGTTACCGGTAAAATAGTCCCCAGAACATTATGTAACCGAAAATCGTTTCCAGTTCTTTTATTCGCGATTCTGGCCAAAGTGGTAACGCTGTTATCATCGAAAAACTCACCAATGTCTGTGGTGAAATTTAAAAGTTGGTTTACTTCGCTTTATCCATGGCGGAACGATACAAAGTGACAGCATGCGACAGCTGAATATAAACTTTTTTATTTGATTAGATACATCAACTTCCGGCCCAGTTCGATTTTGACATTCGTCCATCGAATTTACAAAAACAAAGTACATGGAATTTTTATTTATGTTTGTAGGTATGTCACCATGCAGCCACCTTGTATGGTTCCGCCATGGCTTTACCGAAAATGTGTCACTCGTAGATACGAGGTTAACAAATAAACGAAACGATGTGTATATATGTACATACATGCATAAGATTTAAATAGTTATATTGTAATTTATTCTGTGAAAGTACATAATGTAAACAAATATATAATATATAGTAAGAGGCAACACTATTTTACTATTATCTTTACTTATTTCCGCTTACAATTCTTTATTTTTAGTTTTGCCTGTTTCTAAACAACAGCTGTTGTTTGGTTATTTCGATGTAACCACCTACTTTTGTGGGTAAAAAATTATCCGGCTACTTTCGCGGATAGAATACCAAAAGGGTGTAAAAGTTTTCACATGATTTCGTTACCGTGGTAAAGAATGTTGTTACCATACTAGAATCGGGGCGTATGTGACAATTAATTTTCCATCTGGACAAAGAGTCCAAATCTCTGTTCCAGATTTTAACTTTATGAGGTTAAATGTTATATCCAGACGAAAAGGACGTGTCTCCGTGCCAGATTGGATTTATTTTGTTATATTATATTTGAATTTTTGGTTTTATTTAAAAAAAATTAATTTTGGTTGGGTGGCGAACGCTAAATGGCATACGTATATGAAATTTTTTTTTTAATTCGTATTGACCCTCTGACAGGCGCTTATAGCAGATGACCATGTGCATGGACCTGCATACATAAGATATCACCCTTAAGGCTCCGGGTAGGTTCGAAAATCTATCCAGAATATGAAAATCCATTTTGGTTGTTACTGCATGTGCTTGCGCTCGTTTCTCCTCGATGGTTTGTGTTGTATGTTATATCTTGTGTAGGCCATTTTGAGATGTCTTCTTGTTACCAAGAAGGTCCCTGCCACCACAAGGAGTTGTTGACCAGTTCATGTGCTGGGAGTTGATCCAGAATCCACATGACGCCAATTATCCTTTCCGGCCTTTTCGACGATTTTCTTGATACGGTGTGCTACGAAAGTTGAGCATGAACAAGGGGGCTTTCGTATCCAAGCCAGTACAATCGTGGAATCGGTCCATAAATAGGTTTTTGGGTTCCCTAAATTGGGATTAGCTGCTAATGTTTCCATCATTTCGGCGAGTAGCACTGCTCCACATAATTCCAATCGGGGAAGGGAGATAGTTTTTACAGGAGCTACTTTAGTTTTCGCCAATAGCAAATTTATTTGAACTTGGTCGTTTGATTCGACGCGGAGGTATATTGCCGCAGCATACGCTTTCTCCGATGCATCGCAGGATCCGTGTATATCCACATTATTGGTTGGATAAAAGTGTGTCCAGCGCGGTATCCGAATGTTATCAATTTCGGGATAATTTTCCATAAAAATTTTCCAACATTCGGTAGTAGTTGGTGATACTTCTTCATTCCACTTTGTGCTTTCAAGCCAAGTGTTTTGCATAATGATTTTGGCTACGATGAATATTGGAGCAAGCCATCCTAACGGGTCGAAAATTTTTGCAATTGCTGATAAAAATCGTTCTTTTGGTCAAAATCTTATAATTTTCCATGGGCTTTGCGATGAAGTAAAATTCATCGTTATGTGCATTCCACCCGATTCCTAGTGCCTTCACTGAACTTGCGTCTTCGAATTCCAGGAAATCTTTGTTAAGGAGATGTTGTTTAGGGATATCCTTTAGTATTTGGTAGGAATTGGCTGTCCATTTTCTTAGTGAAAAGCCGGCTGATTGCAATGCTTGAGATATTTGATCTCTGGCAGTAATTTCTGATTTGATGCAGTGTCCACCTGCAAGAATATCATCCACATACATGTATTCTCTTAGTATTGTGGATGCAATTGGAAAGGTGTCTTCGACGTCCTTTGCCAATTGTAAAAGTGGCCTTATTGCTAGATAAGGTGCACAGTTAACCCCGAATGTCACAGTTTAGTTCGTAAATGCTGACAGGGCTTTCAGAGCTAGTACGGAATACTATGCGCTGGTATTTGGTTTGGTTAGGTTGTACCATAATTTGTCGGTACATTTTCTCGATATCGCTGTTGAAGACATATTTGTAGAGTCTCCAGCGAAGTATAAGAATAGTTAGGTCAGCTTGGAGCGTAGGACCTGTATACAAAACGCCGTTCAGGCTTACTCCTTTTGCGGTCGGACTAGATGCGTTAAAAACAACGCGAACTTTCGTGGAGGTACTTTCTTCCTTGATGACGGCGTGATGAGGTAGAAAGTAGTGGCCAGAGGAGTCTGTTGGCACACAACCTGTTGATCCTTGACATATGTCCTAATTCCTCGTATTCGGTCACAATTCGATTGTA
Source organism: Eurosta solidaginis (assembly GCF_040869045.1). Taxonomy (NCBI): domain Eukaryota; kingdom Metazoa; phylum Arthropoda; class Insecta; order Diptera; family Tephritidae; genus Eurosta; species Eurosta solidaginis. Next base: position 71,284,315 of record NC_090324.1, on the reverse strand, counting down.
CTCCGTTTGTAAAGTAGGATTTTTCGCGAGGCGTGCCTCGTTCCTGAAGAACTGAGAGCATGCTATTTTAAGAGAAGG